>NC_089580.1:66567725-66867725 GCF_019320115.1 Miscanthus floridulus | reverse complement strand
AGTGCATTGCTTGAGTGTTTTGTATCTAGGGGCACTTGGTGTTCGTGTTTCACTGCGGGATTCGCTTTGTTACTCTTGGTGGTTGCTGCCACCTAGACGGCTTGGAACATCGAGGATCGTCGAGCAGAGATTGGTGATTGTTTCCGGCTCCGATCGCGGTGATTGTGAGGGGTTCTTGACCTTTCCCCGGCAGAGAGCCAAAAGGTACTCTAGTAAATTGCTCATGGCTTGTATGATCCTCATCTTGTGTTGGTTATGCGGCACCCTATTGAGGGCATGGCGTGTGATGCTAATTAGCGCGTGAACCTCCAAGTGAGTGAATCGCCACAACGAGGACTAGCTTGCCGGCAAACAAGTGAATCTCAATAAAAAATCATTGTGTCATCATTTGATTTCAAGTTGATTGGTCTTCATTGGTATTCATTCTTGTGATTAATTGGTTCATTCCTCGACTCGGCGGTATAACCATCTTGCTCTCTCTCTTTACATTACCGCAAACTAGTTGTCAAGCTCTTTAGTGTAGCTAGTCGTGAGAGCTTATTAGTTTGGTTGGTGTAGCTCTTTAGTTAGCTTTTGAGAGCACACTAACTTAGTGTAGTGACATAGCCATTGTGTGGATAGAGACTATAGAAACTAGAATTATGGTAGGTGGCTTGTATTTTTAGTAGGCTAGCGCAACACTCGCTTCGTCTCATATTTGTCTAACCGGTTTGCTAAGTGTTGTTGTAAAAATTTTAATAGGCTAGTTACCCCCTCTAGCCATGAGGACTTTTCACGTCTGCTACACTGTTCTTCGCTACGCTTCATTCTGATGTTATATGTATGTAATTCAGCCCATGTGGATCCTTTGTGGTAATGGAAAACCTTGTTATGTGACCCTTAAACAAGTACTCGTGATGTATGACTGCGGTATTAGTTAGACAGTGAGCAAGTGGCAGCGCTTGTTTCCTAGGACTATCATGATTGGGCTTATTTTACGTGGATTTCCCTTTGAGAAAATCGAGGTCCATTTTAGAAGTGATAATCAAAGAGTTAGAAAATCCCAAACACACACACATATGCAGGGCTCTAGCTATTGATGGGAGAGGAGGGTGGCAACAGATGAGAACATGGACCTAACGATGAGAAAAATGACAGTGGAGGGGCGGTTGACAAGTGTGCAGGCTCGAGAAGTGGGGAGATGGAGAGGGAGCAGTTAGATGTTTCTAGATAGATAAGATTTTTTTTCCCGGGCCATGGAGAAAGGAAAGGAGAACCGTTAATTGCAGATCCGATGTCCATAATATTTTTTGTTGACAGCACGATCAGATATCCCATAATTAGGATGAAGCACGATTATATGATCCAAAGCCTGTATTCGCAAGGAAGCTTATTCTGAGAGCATCACTAGTGGTTGAGTGGATTTATGTCTGCGGTGTATCTCAAAATGGTTTTATTTTATTCGCTTGCATTGGCTAACCATCGCATAAGTAAGACCTAGTTTCATAAGGAAGAAACTAAAAAAAAATACACAATCAGCATATTGATTACTTCTATGTTATTATTTAGGTATCTAAAATCTCATGTAAATCGATTCATGTAGAGAAGTTAAAGGGCTGGCTGGTAGAGCTCCACTTTCTAATTTTTTCAGCTTCACTCCTTCGTTCTTTGATTGTGTAATTTTGGTCGGGGAACAATATGTGATTTTTTATAATTGAACAAGAAGCAATAAAGAACATTTTTTTACTTTCAGGCCATAGTATAAATGAAGAAATGATTCTCGTTGACACTCCACTAAAATTCAATTATTTTTAATTATTTAATAGGGTTCTATAGAATTCACTCTGAAAATTTGATAAGGTTATGTAGAATCCACTCAGAAAATAGGAACCCAAAATGGGTCCACAGTAATTTCAAAAAAAAAAGAAAAAAGAAAAAGGGTCCACAGTGCCACGGTGTCCACCTCAGGCAGTTCAGAAACGTCGCTGTTAAGATGAATCCATTTTTCTTATAAGGGGACAATAATAAGCATAAACTTCCAAGAATTTTTTGCAGCCAAAAACAAAAGCAAAACCACGGCCCCAGCGCCTGACTTCCAAAGCCCACCTTTTCCCACCGTTTCTTTCCTCACCTCCCGCGACAGCAGCGGCAGCTGCCATGGCCGCCTCCTGCGACCTCCTCGATGTCGACCCTCCGGAGCTCCAGTTTCCGTGTAAGCTCCCCGCTCCTAGCGGGTCCTAGCACCTCCTCATCGTCCTTCTCTCGTTCAGATTTTTGCCGAGTTCTTTCCCCCGAATTTTTCAGCTGATTCTTTCGCGATTTCTTGGGATGCAGTCGTGCTCGACAAGCAGATCTCCTGCCCCCTGCGGCTCGCCAACAGGACTGACCGTACCGTCGCCTTTAAGGTGGTTCACTTGTTGATTTGCGATGCTAAACCCTAAGGAATTTTGTTGTGAAATTGCGGATAGCTCCATGAAGAATTCTTGATTCTCTTATGCTTTCTTGGCGCCCTTGTGATTTGTGTGGGTAGTAGGTCAAGACGACAAACCCCAGGAAGTACTGCGTGCGGCCCAACAATGGTGTCGTGCCGCCCCGATCCTCTTGCACGGTTGTAGGTAATGTGTTGCTGTTACTTCGACCAGCCAGAGTTCAAGAAACGGCTCAGCTTACAGTAGCCTTTCCTTTTGTCAACTTTGGTGGAGAACTTTGGGGTTTTTACGCATTCTGTGCTCCTGCAGTCACGATGCAGGCGCAGAAGGTGGTGCCTCCGGATTTGCAGTGCAAGGACAAGTTCTTGGTGCAGAGCGTGGTCGTCAGTGATGGCTTGTCAGCCAAGGACATAACCTCTCAAATGGTAGTAGTACGATACATTTTTCCTTTTGGTTTATGGCTATCAGTTTGGTACTAAACTTGTAATCTGGTGCCTGCTTCTTAGTTCGTGAAAGAGGGGGGTAATGTGATGGGGGAGGTGAAATTGAAGGTTGCTTATGTGATGCCACCTGAACCGCCATCAGAGATTGCAGAGGAGCACGATGGTTTAGAGAAAGTTTTAGTGCCCATGCAGAGGATTGTGGATAATGGGAGGAGTACTTCAGAGCTATCGAGTGGCTCCGTGTCATTGAGATCAGCTGAGGTGGGGATAGCAAGCGTGCTGTGTCTTATTTTTCTTTCCTTTTTTTTGCAAGTTTCTGAGAAAAATAATTGACGATTTTCATATATCTTTTCAGGAGGTCAGATCACCTGTTGGTCGAATTGTGAAGAGTGAGGAGTTCCTGAAGGCTGCAGGACCTGCTACGGTATGTAATATATGCATATTCTTTGTTCTACATTTTATATCTTGTGCCATGACCCATGGGTATTAAAATGTCGGTTGTATTTGTATGTCTCATGTGAAATGCTAGGCAACAAAAACATATGCGGGACCTGGTGAACAATCTCATCAGGTAAGCTTGTATTCTGCATAGACTGTGGAATATTGACAGCTTTTCCATTCGGCTAGTTAGAATGCTCATTTAGGTCCTTTCTAGTTCTATCCCTTCATTCATTCATGAGTCTTCGAATTTTATTGCCTAGAAATGGAATAGCAGGTTTTGGAACTTTGGTTTAGAAATTCTATTTCAGTTCGTTTATATTGGAGTTCTTTTCCCCTCTTTTTTCTTCCATAACATAATGATATGCAGCCCTCCTGTGTGTTTGAGATTTTTTTTTTGTTTATATTGGACTATCTACATGCAAACTTTTCATTGCCACTTACCGATATTTCTGTTGTTCTCTAGCTAATTTGTTTGAGTATAATTAGGTTTGTTTGTTGTGAGCATAATGACATTTTATTTTCATTGTGTTCACTATCTTTGTAATTTGATACAAATCATATAACTGAAGTTGGTGACATGATCTTTTAGTTTAATGTATTCTGAGTCTTTGGCTATTGATTGTTTCCAGGAATCAGTTGCTTGACGTAAATGTAATACATTTAGCATTTCTCATGTAATTGTTGTTTCTGAGGTGAATGTACACTTGTTTCTTTTCCTCATTCCAGCTGTCAGCTATAATTGCAAAGCTGACTGAAGAAAAGAATTCTGCACTTCAGGAAAACAGAAAGCTTCAAGTAGAATTGGTGAGTATTTGGTTGAAACCATGTGAACCATTGGCACCTTAATTAGTAGGCTGATGTACCTGACCATAATTTTCTCCTTTTGATTAAGCTGAAGATGAATATCACATAAGAATACTTGTTCAACCTCTTAATATAGCCAATCCTAGGAGGTCCCTTTAAAGGTGCTTCAGGTTGCATAGAAGCAGCTGTATACAAACATTAATCAACAGTAGTATGTACAACTGTTACTTTTCTTCGGTAATAAGGAATTCATTGACGGGCATCCATATATCAATATGTATATTTTATTTCTGGCCAAAGTAGCATACATTTGGACTTTGAACACAGTCAAGGAACCATTCTAGATGATTCACTATTGGACTTGATGTGCACTGAACACTTATTGGGGTATTACGGATTGAGTTCTATCTAAAACAATCTTTGAATCTAATTAACTTGTGAATATTCATGTTGTAATGGGGCTAATTCATCTTAAGGATGGATTCCAGTTGATTTTTGGTAATACAACATCCTCTGCTAAGGAGCTAACAGTTTCTGAATTTTTAGATCAGATTTCATCTCAACAATTTAAATAAGCATTTCACCTTAATCGGTCCATGTGTAAGAAATGTTGTAGGAAATTCTGAATTTCCTGATATGTGTAACAGCCATGAATTTTGTTGAACTCGCTCAAAGATGGTTGCTTCTGTGGCTGTGACATGCAGGAACTTGTAAGGTGCGAAGCCAGGAAACAGCAAGGCGCCTTCTCGTTGGTTCTCTTATTAGCGTTTGGGCTCCTTGGCATTGTTCTAGGTTACATTGTAAAGAAATGAGAATTCCATAGTCTAATCGGGTAATCGCTATGGTAAATAAAAGGTGATATATCGTGTGCTTCTTACATTCATCAGTCAGCTGCCAATGCTACAGAGCCGTGCAACAGTGCAGCCGTCAAATTGACAGAACCGGGAGAGGGGGTAATAGCATCTAATTTGATCCAGATGGTGTACTTTAACTAAATCACTGGAAAAGTGATTGTTCTTATGTTGATTGATTTCTGTTTCTATCCCCTACAAATTTATTATCTCCAAAATTGTGGATTGGGTCCACTTTTGAATGTGACCACGTTGTTAACAAATGATTCTAAATAGTACCATATATGCTGGTCCACTCCAATTAGTCTAAATAAAAATGAAACAGGTTAACCGTGTCACGTGGCAGAGTGATCCGTAGTGATCAAGTCTTGACACTTCAGTCTTCACCATGATGCTGGTTCTTCCTTGCACACTTTTTACATTACTTTTAGGATGCACGTAGAACGAGCGCTTCACAGGTTGCAGCTTTCTGACATTGATAAGAGTTCAGAATTTTTCAAGCCAGATTTGTATACGTGAGCTGCTAACTCGCAACAATCTTAGTGCATTAGACGGTATAGGTTTCGGAACTACGATGAAGATTACACACATGAAAATAGTCTTATTGCTATTGATGAGGTTGTTCTTGAGAGCTAATTATAAACCGTCCGTGGCACCTAAACATCATACAAACATCAAACTATTGGCGCCGCATGCATCATGTGCTAGTCCAAAGGTTATTTCTAGTTCTCTGACTCCAGTTCTCATACTAACAACCATGTTCAGCAGATGATCCAAATAGCAGCAAGCCTTCAGCAGAAAAATTCAGTTCTAACGGCAATCACCTAGCAGGTTAAGCACTTAACGAAGACTTCTCAGTTAACTACAAGTTACCCATCAGTCTCGACCTTGATTGTGGCCAGATTGCATCATTAGTCAGTGTCTAACCATGCACAAAACAACAATCATGCCAGTAGCATGCAATAACTTGGAAGGGCGATGTTTCAGGATGCTTCTAACAGTACTCAGGAAGTTGAAGTTATCTGGCATTGAAGAAATTTCAAAAAAGGTGGCAAACCAAATAAATAGCTTTACAATTACAAGCAAACAACGCCTGTGTTACATGTGCTGCTAGCTTCATGCCTTCATTGCATTCTCAGTGCATGACATGGAGTATGTTACAAAAGAAGATCCAAATAAATTGATTTCCAACAAAGAATGCAATCTTCTTGTTACTGATAAAGATGCTCTTGGACTGCTCACAAGTATCCTTTCCTTGGCAACTGAACAGCGTAATTCTTCCAGCCACATGCATCTGCATCTAGTTGGTAAGGTAGTCAGGCCATGCCCGGTTCAATGACTTATACTGTGGAAGGGAAAGATCAGTCACAAGAATAAGCCATTCTTCCGTGAATGTTTTGTTCCAAGGAATAAACGAATAAACTTGGGAACATTCTCTCCAAGAGCAAGCAATTTTTTTTTCCAAAAAACAAGCAACTAGAATATATGTAAAGAATGTTATCCAGCCGACATTTCAAGTACAAGCGAAGTTCTCAAAAACTTCAGTGCAAGCAAACCATCATAAGGAAGTCAAGTAAAGTTCTAGCCCCAACCACACAGGAACAGTATTTAGAAGATCTTGTTTTAAGCATAAGATACTCAATTATTCTGAACATAGACACAACCCAACTATTCCAACCCAAGATAGAAATTTCTAGCTATCAATTAGAAAAGAAAAAAAACTGTTCACAATCAGCTACCAATAGCAATGTCCACTTTTCGGCAATATAACATGAACCAATATTATGTTCTGGAACCTGGAGCCTATAGCATCTTCCTAGTTATTAACACTTGTACAATATTATGGGTTAATTATCACAACAAAAACTAACAGTATGACAGGAGCAAACTAGTAGCACATATAAAAGAGGAACCAAACACAACTTTTCACAAACATCATCCAACATGATCAGGAGTTGTTAGAGCAGCAAGCAAAAGAAAAAAAAACTAACAGTATAAAATCTGAAGTACACATGCCACAAGCCCATCTTTACACACCCATTGTTCTATCAAAACGACCAAAAGCGTGTTGACAGTCATGACCAATCAGCCATCTATGTCACTCAAATTAGAATAGCATTCAGTATGCACAAAAACAAAACTAGTTTCATGTCAACTAATCAGGAACTGCAATACTTTACCTTAATTCAACAAACATCCTTAGCAATCTTGGACATTATACCATGAAAATCCTTACATCACCGTGCCCATCTGCATTGAAGGAACACAGAAACAGTAACCATCATACATCTAAAAACAAGCCCAGAATGCAAACTAGATCATCAGAACAAATCTTCCACCATGACGCTACCTTGACGGGCGCCACCGATCCGCCTGTCTCTCCTTCCTTCCGGCAGCAACCAGGATAGCACGCTCGCGCTCCTTCTCCTTGGCCTCCCTCTTCTTCCTCTCCTCCCTCAGCTCCTCGATGCTCTTCTTCCCTTCACTCCTCTTCACCCCGTTACCTTCCCCTGCATCTCTGCCCCTCCCCTCCTTGGCCGCAGCCGCTGCAGGGCTCGACATGTACCAGGGCACCGCCACGCCCTTCCCGGCGAGGCCGTAGCCCAGCCTGTACTTCTCCTCATCGGGCCCCACAACCCTCACCTCCTCTTCCTTCTTCTTCCGCTTCTTAGGGTTAGGGTCGGCGTCGGGCTCCCGCTCCCGGGCCGCGCCCCTCCCACCACTGGCCGAGGCAAGCGCGGCGAAGTCAGCGGCGACGCCGGATCCACCCGAGAAGAGGTTGATGTGGTCTCCGTCCGAGGACGGGGGCGGGGAAGGAAGGGCATCCACCGGATAAGCGGGGCCGGTGGGGTGAGGTGGAGGAGTGGCGGGCGATTCCGCCTGGACCAGGCCGCGGTTACGGCGTAGCGCAGCGAGGCGGAGGTCGGACTCACGGCGGCGTTCCGCCTCGCGCTGGAGCTGCTCCTCCCGGGCGGCGGCGGCCTCGTCTTTTTGCACCTTCTCGCGGTTGTCGAAGTTATAGACGTTCCACCGCTTCTGCGGCAAGATGTTCAGCCCGCCGTGCCCTCCCATGGTTGCCTGCTGGGGTCGGCGGTCAGGTTACTCGTCGCCGCCGGTGGGAGGCCGGGAGAGGAATAGGATCGGGAAATAATTTAGGTCTTGGTTCTCCGGATTCAGCCTAGCCAGGCGCCGCAGGATGCAGCGACACGTAAAGGCTATCTCCAATTTGGCCTGTTCGCTGGTTGGGGCTGGTGCTGGTTGGGGCTGGCTGGTGCTGGTTTTTTGTGAGAGGAAAACACTATTGGCTGGTTGGTTTGGGCTGGCTGAAACCAACAAGCGAACAGGCTTCTCAGACAACTCAAATTTCAGGAGAAAGGATACTCATATTTCAGGAGAAAGGATACTCATATTTCAGGAGAAAGGATACTCATATTTGGGCCGGGCCTCTCAGACAACTCAAAATAGGTCTCCCGTATAGGTACTCTGTTGGATACTGGTTTTAGATCTCTTACTACCCATTTTGGATTTGGATGCCCATATAAGTTCCTTATTGAAGACGGTCTAACCCATTGGTTTTAGGGGCTCTTGCCTCTCGGGACTGTAAAATAAAACCCACCACGCAAACCACATACTACCTCCGTCCAGAAAGAGAACGTATTGCGTGCCAAGAAAACTTATTAACGTATGACTAAGTTTTTAGTGAATAATATTTACAGTTATATATTTAAATTAATTTATTATAAAAATACATTTCATAATTAATCTGATGGTATTTATTTGATATCATAAACATTGATAGTTTTTTTTATCTATAATCGGTCAAACTTAATATACTAAAACGTGACATTGTTATACAATTGTATTTTTTTGAGACGGAGGTAGTATTCACTATTGAAAGAACATGAGCTTCGCAAAATAGAAAACCAGATTCTCCGTGCAAACTTGCAAACCTGGTTAATCTCAAATTTACCGATGCAGTGGCAAAGCCTTTCTTCATGTGCAGCCGCACAAACCATATGGGCTCCGTAATTAGCGGAGACCACGGGCTGGCGACCGCAGAGGCGACCATGCTCCCAACCCCGATCTAGTCGCCGACCTCCGGTGAACTAGATCAGCAACGCCGACGGCCACCCCAGCCACGGTGCCCACGCCCCGCTGCCGACCCTAGTCGGCACCGGCCACCTGTAGATCGACGGTTAGCCGTTCCGACGCCGTCAACCACAGACTTCCCGTTTAGGGCCCGTTCGCTTCCTGGGGAATGAGTCCCCGGAAGTATTCCGGCCCGGAATCATTCTTTAATTTATATAAGATTTTCACGTCCGAAATGGTTCCTCGCGTCAGATCGGCTAACCGAACGGAGCCTTAGGGGTTTTAGCGCCGCTAGAAACCCTAGGTCGGGACCTGATTTGTGCATGTCGCCTATTGCGCGTGGCATACCTGCTTTGATCCCCAACGATCTACAACGATGGCTGCGATCGGAGGTGGAAAACCGGTGAACACGGACGACAACGTTCCTGATATGCTGCAGAGCCTGAACCTGACTGCGGAAGAAGGGGACGTGGCGGCTTTCAGCGACGATGAGGAAGATGGGGAGGTCTCGGTTGTGGAATGGACCCTTGTCGGAAAGTTCTCTCGCCGGCGACGGTACATGCCACCACGATCTTCCGCGCGATGAAACCTAACTCGTACGGTTTGAAGGTGAGGACTATTGGCGAGAAGGAAGATCGATAACCTTTTCGTGGCAGAGTTCAGTCACCAACAAGACATGGAGCGGGCGCTAGGCTGCTCGCCATGGATGGTTGGAAAGCACACCTTGGTCCTACAACACTATGGCGAACGTCTTAGGTCGTCGGAGATCAGGTTCGACAGCATGGACATTTAGGTGCGGATCCTGAACCTTTCGCTGGGATGGATGAATCGACATCGAGGTGAAAGGGCCATGAGCTTGATCGGTGAGGTGAAGAAGATGGATGTCGACAGAGATGGGAAGGCCAGCGGCCCATATCTTCGTGCACGTGTTGCCATTGAGGTGGCGAAGGCGCTGCGCAGAGGGGTGCTTCTGAAGACAAGAAAGGACGGGAACCCTGAATTGTTTGACATACACTATGAGAAACTTCCTTACTACTGTTTGTCTTGCTGGATTATGGGTCACTCAGAACTAAAATGTGAACAACCAGTAGTTCGCAATGATAGGGGTAAGCTGCCTTATGATCTCAAGCTTCGAGCTCCGGAACTCCAAAAGAAGAAGATTCAGAGCTTTCTGGAGGCAGCTGCGGACTCCTATGGGAGTGAGGCCTCTGCGGGGTCCAAATAGTCACGGAGCTCAGTGCCATGGTCGGATGATAACTGATCTCATGACTCCAGGAAAGGTGTAGAACGAGAGGAAAAAGATGAAGTGATCTCACCTATGAAAACAGCCGCCCCTGGGGCGAGTGGTGGCAGCAGCTTGGCAGCAAATGCAAATCGTCAGCTATTCCAAGTTCAGAAGGGTGAGGGTCAGTCTAAGGTGCGGAAGCAGAAATCAAAGGGGGTGGAATCCTCTTTCCCGCCGGACCTCACCAGTTTACCAGTTATCGACACATCGACCTTAGTTCCGCACGGACTGGTTGAGTAGAGAGTCCAGCAGCCGGCAAAGAATGTGGAGGGGGGTGTCTGCCTCAGAGGAGTTGTCGAAGAAACAGAAGCGCTCCACAAACCAACATGATGCAGGATCGGCGGCGGCTACGAGCAGCAGCCCCCGCCAGGCACAATGAAACTGACGAGCCTGAACTGCCGGGGCTTGGGGCAGCACGAGGCAGTTCAAGAGACGAGATTATTTAGCAACAATGTAGAAGGCCTCCGAAGGAGTTTGGGCTTTCCAAATGGTGTTGGCGTTGGTACTTTTGGCCATGGAGGGTTGGCGCTCCTCTGGATGAATGAGGTCTGTGTGAAGTTGCAATCATATGACAAACTTCACATTGATGTGGTGGTGGTTGATCCAACATCGGATGCTGAGCTGTGGCGTTTCACCGGCTTCTATGGAGAGGCACGGAGACAGCGTCGACACCGAAGTTGGGAGCTCCTGCGGTTTCTAAAAGCCCAGAATAGTGCTTCGTGGATTTGCGCGGGGGACTTCAATGAAACTCTGGACGCTAGGGAGCAGTTTGGTGGAGCAACTAGACCTAAGCGACAAATGGATGGATTCTAGGAGGCTGTGAATGTTTGCAGCTTCACGGATTTGGGATTCTTAGGGTTGGCCTACACTTGGGACAACGGACAGTAAGGGGATCAGAACATCAAAGTCCGGCTGGACCGTGCGCTTGCTAACCCAGGTTTCACTGACATGTTCAGGGATATCAAGGTGTGGCACGTGCAAACGACTGAATCAGATCGTTGTTGTTTGATCATTGAACGTTGCCAGAGTAGGAGAAGGGGCAGAAGAAGGCGGAGCTTCAAATATGAAAATATGTGGCGTAGAGACCCCTCATACTCACGGCTCGTGGCGGACTCGTGGGGAGATGCTAGCACCACACCAGATCATTTCTTTCCCTACGGCTAGGACTAGTCCCCTCGGCTGGGAACATCCCGTCAGGAGCGCTCCCTCTTCCCTGGCGTGTGAGCTAAACCGAGGTAGAAAGCTGCCCGCACCGTCAGGAACACTGCATGCGCCGCCGAAAACCAAACTTGCGCGCTCCAGTCCACAGCATGGCCCACGCGTAAGTGAGGTGTGGCAAAAAGAAGGGCGCGAACACAAGGCGACGGGCGGGCGAGGTAAAAATTTCGCGACCTTATCCTATCACCTCACCTACCCGACTTCTCCCCATCCCCAAATTTCTCTCCTCTCTCTCTCTCGGGAGATGGCGGCGAGCACGGCGCGGCGCAGGCGAGGACGCCGCCGCCGCCGCCGCGCGTCCTAGGATCCGGTGAGATGACGTCCTCTCATGGCTTCTGCCTTCCCTTCCTCTCTCTCTCTCTCTCACGGCTTCTCCCTTTCCTTCCCACTTAGGGTTGCCATCGCCGTCGCATCCCCAAGATCCAACGAGGTGAACTCCTCCCCGTGGAGATCCACAGCGTGGTGGCGGCGCGGCGCTGCACGAGCCCCTCCTCCCCGCGCAGATCAATGGCGTGGCAGCATCGCGCGAGGCCCTAATCCTCCCTGCTCAAGTCCAAGGCATGTTGGCGCTGTAGGAGGTATGTACCCCAGCCATGGATGAGAAACTCAAGGCCTGGCAGATCCACATCTCACCACGAGCCTACGAGATCTGAATGTTTTTAGATTTTTAGGTAATTTATTTACCCTTTCATGAAGGAGAAAAATGTTTTAGATTATTTTAGGCAATTTATTTACCCTTCCATCGAGGTGCTAGAACACTGAACGTGAACAATAGTCACTGAATTTTATTTTGGGCAGCTGCATTTTTCACTCATTTGCTGAACTGACATGCAGTCTATTTGTCCTTACTGAGTTGTGCGGCCCGTGCCTTATTACATACATATAGGATAATAGATTTGTTAACATTTGCGCATGCATTTTTTGTCAATTTACATTGGGCAAGTACTCTGCATAGAAATCTGAGCACTTTTGTTTCTAAAAATATGCATGTACACTTTTGTTTTGGAAGATAGTTTTGCTTGGATGAAGTAGCATTGTTGAAATCTCATATGTTGATTCAGCTAAATATTCTGCAATACATGTCAGCTGCTGATAATCTTTACAATTTTATAGAATTGTGCTTCTTTCTAATTCCAGTCTTTCTATGTTGTACAAGAATGCACTACTATTATGAAAAAGGAATGTTCTTATGTGCATAAAAGCAAAATTTATAGTCAAAAGGAGGTATTTCGAACCTAGTTACATTCTTTTCTGAAAAATTACAACGTTTCAGTCAGTAGGCAACCATAGTGCTTAGTCAGTAGGCATGCTGACAATGAATTTTGGCATTTCCAGGCAGTGTTGACAGTGCTTGAAGGTAGTGGTGATTTGCGGCAATCATGTGAACTAACTAAGGGTGCGTGTCCGCATACTCTTTGTTCAAGAATATTTTCACTTATCACTACTAGCTGTTTAACTGGTCTATAAAAGAATTGTTTGAAACAAATGTGCAGATGTGGAACACTAACAATTAGTGTTGCCGGGTCCGGATGTGCAGTAGCAGGGCAGGTTGGTTGGCAGCTCCTAGATGTGCTACGACAGCATGGCAGCTTCAGGATGTGGTGCGGCAGCGCAGAGGCTCTGCACTGATAGCGCGTGCTGCAGCAAGGGTGGTGAGCATCACCCTATACCCTCCCATCCCCGGCTCTTCTTGCTTGTATCTGCAAGTTATAGAAACTCAGATCGTTCCAACTCAATGTTCTTGGCACTGATCCTACTAGAAGACAACTAGCTCTGCTCATCTGCTGTAGAAAATGACTTTGCTATCATGAGCTATTTGTGCAGGAAACACTTTTTGGGTTATTTGTTTCCATCTTCTTTCATGCCATTTAACATTGACCGAATAATTTCCAAGATTTAGTATGTCCACTTAGAAAAGAATGTTTTCCAAAAACATTGACAGTATTATCTATTCAGTCACAGAGGACATTACATGAGATGATCGATTTCCAAGATTTAGTCTGTTTGCAATTATAAACGTCCAAGAAGCATCCATCATGTTGATTCAAATTTTTTGCAGGTCATTGCTGACAATAAAAAACAAATAGAGATACTGCCTGTCATGCTTAAGGAAGAAGAAAGTAAACATGGTAAGATTACCGGCTCACATTATTTTTGCTCTTAGTTGACCTGTTTAGGATCTGACGCTTATGCAAACACAAGATCTGACTGTAGTGTTATCCAAAAAAAATATTTGACTGTTCTATGATTCATATAGATTTTCTGTCCTTGCATCACTAGTTTTGATTGTAGAGAGGGACTGGACATGTGCAGTAGCTGCTGCATTGCCATCACAGGGCCTGTTAGGATAGTTACTTGACTTCTATTTCTTACATATGTAGCTTAAGATTGATTTGTTGTACATTGTACTATCTGATCTATGTACAATGTTAAGATATGGTTATATGTACCAAGACTACTGAGTGTAACATTTACCGCTTGTGTGGATGCATGATTAAATGATGAGTATTTGATTATATGTACCAAGACTACCTAGTGTGACATATAGGATGCATGATTAAATGAGCTATGAATCACTGATTTGAATGGTTAAATGATGGTTTATGGAGCCCTGACGGTTGGCAACCGATAGGGAAGATCCTATGTTCTCCTGACGGGTTGTAGCCGACGGGAAAGATTTAGATTTTCCCTGACGGTTTCGAGACGACAGGAAAGATTTGGATTTTGCCTGATGGTAGGTGACCGACGGGGAAACTTTCCGTGACGGCAGATGAAAAACTGACACCGAAGATCTTCCCTGACGGCTCTAACAGTCAGGAATCAATCGCTGACGGATTTCCGTCAGGGAAAGTGGACTTTCCCTGTCAGTTCATTCTTGACGGCTTATCCCTGACGGTTACCGTCACGGATCACTTTCCCTGACGGTATTTGCCACTTTCCCTGACGGTGTCGGCCGTCAGGAAAGAAATTTCCTGGGGTAGTGTAGTGTTGTTCAGGACCTGAATCAACTACAGGTGGTGCTGGGACGGATGCAACTCTCCTTCTGAAAGTGGGAACAGTCTATTTTTGGCTCAGTCCGAAAGGATTTGGCGCGGCTTCGGCGTGAACTAGAGGATGTGCGGCGGAATTCTTTGTTTGCCGGTCCTTCTCAGCACGAGCACCGGATCATGGCTAGAATCTCTGAACTGCTTGCAAGAGAGGAGACTATGGAGAAGCAACGGTCGCGCATTACCTGGCTCAGGGGAGGCGATTGCAATACTAAACTCTTCCAGGAAAAGTCAAAAGAACGTGCCAAGGTGAATCAAATTTTGGGCCTGCGGTCACCACAGGGGGTGATGGTCACAGAACAGGACTAGCTGGAGGCTTTGGCCTCTGATTTTTGTAGGGATTTATTTACGGCTCAGCCGGAGTCATATCCAGAAGAGATCCTGACCCAAGTGCCAGTGCGAGTCACGGACTTGATGAATGAAGCTTTGGAATCACCATTTACGGGCCAGGAAGTAGAGCGAGCTCTTTTTATGATGGGAGCAAACAAAGCACCGGGTCCGATGGATTTACAGCGGGTTTCTATCAAGCTCACTGGGACACTGTTGGGCCTAGTGTTACAAATGCAGTTTTGGACTTCTCGAATGGAGGCCAGTTACTTGAAGGTGTCAACCAGACAACTATTGTGCTTACCCCGAAGATTAAACATCCCCAGGACCTAAAGAACTTTAGACCAATTTCTCTTTGCAATGTTCTTTATAAAATTTGTTCTAAAGTGCTCGCTAACAGACTTCGGGTGTTTTTGGATGAGATAATTTCTGCAGAACAGAGCGCGTTTGTCCCGGGTCGGTTGATCACAGACAATGTGCTCGTTGCGTATGAATGCACGCATTATCTCAAGAGGAAGAAAGGCAAGAACGGGGCGTGTGCTATCAAATTAGATATGGCAAAGGCATTAGACCGGGTAGAATGGAATTATTTAAGGGGAATTATGCTTCGATTGGGCTTTGTAGAAAGTTTTGTGAACACCGTTATGAGATGTGTGACTTCAGTGGCCTTCTCAGTATGAGTGAATGGCAATCTATCAATCCCTTTCAGACTGACTAGGGGAATCACCAAGGTGATCCTACATCCCCCTATTTATTTCTCCTTTGCTCAGAAGGACTTTCTTATCTCCTAAATGCAGTCGGACCATTGTATCTATCAAGAGGAATTCAGGTTGGTATCCATGCTCCCTGGATTTCACATCTTTTGTTCACGGACGACTGTATTGTTTTTTTCAGACGCCTCACGGAGGGGGGCTGAACGGTTATTGACACCAAAATTTGGATCAATATGTTGGTGCCCTGGATCTCAAGATTTGTTGAGGAAGAGCTGAAATATCTGGAAAAATGGCTACTAAAATACTGTTAGAATCGGTTGGATTTCATGACATCGGCATCTGTGGGTTTTGCCAGTGATGGCGGTGATCAGAAGCAGGAAGGCACAGCGGACTTCGTAAAAAGGAAAGATAGGAGTTTATCTTAATTTAGGATGTTTTGTCTTTTTTTTCCAGATTTTGTAACCAGTCTTGTTCGACCAAAGCTCGTAGTCAAGCTTCGGATATAAATATTGGACCCCGGCTATTATAATAGACATCTCTCATCGATCAATCTTTTCGGCTTACGCCACCCTTAAGAGTAGGAGTAGAGTAGATCTCGGCGATTTCTTCGGACAAGCAGGGTTGCATTGCTTCGGCTGACCTCCGGTTTGTTTGTGAGTACCGTCACTACTTATATTTTGTTTATAAGGCTGCATCGGTCCGGCCGACCTCTTGTAAGCTTTGTATAAGTTAGTTATCAACTTTTATCAGTAATTGTAATGCTGCATCGGTTCGGCCGACCTCGTACAATTCCTAATTCAATTTACCTATCGATTTTTATCAAAATTTGTAAGGCTGCATCGGTTCGGCCGACCTCGTACAAATTTTGATACGGATCAGTTATCGGTTAAGTCTATTAAGATGAGTAGATTTCCTTGCTGTTTTTAGTAGATTTACTAGTTATCGATCTTGTTATAATTAGTACTTTTACTATTTGTAACGAAATCACCCCATACCCGATTTAGATTGAAATGGATCGGCTTTACATCTTACCAAACCATCGTCTCGTTGCTCTATCTTGCTTAGATCACACTTTGACGATGATTTCAGCTAAATTAGTCGTTTTAGTCCAATCTTGATCGAAGATAGCATGTGGTCAGGGCATGTTTGGTCTTAGGTGGGCTTGTTGGTTGACGAAATCTAGTCTAAAACTGCTATTATATGGCTATCATCGATCCGGTTGACCCCCACTGTTAGCACTATAGATCGAAAATTATCAATTGACAGGTTTCACTTATGGTCAAACATAGCCTCTGACTGCATGCTATGTTCGCATCGGCTATTTAGCCGACCGCCCACACTTTCACGATCATAACATGTTTTCACGATTCTGTTAAGTATGGATAGATTTGTTTTACTTGAAGGTTTAATCTGTTATCTTTATTATGGCTGTTATAGATCCGATCGAACCCTACTGTTAGAGATAATAGGTTACACTTGATAGGTTTATAGATCTGTCTATGCTTAATGGTTAATTGCTTGCATATTATGAGCCTACTTTCACACACTTCGGCTGTCTAGCCGATAGTCTGAGCTTTCACGTGTACAATGTGTGCTCACGATTCTATTAAAATATAAGTAGATCTTTCTATTGCTAGTCTTTGATCTAGGGTCCTACCATCAATACTGCATTAGCTGATTCAATCTATTGGTGGTATAATAGGGTTTAGTCAGTTTATAGGTTTGTTTATATCCCATGGATGAATGCTTGCATTTCGTACAACTTTATCACTGGAATCGGCTATACTTAGCTGATAGCCCGCTCATTGAGAATACATTGGCTGTCTATATGCTTATGCTTATTTTTATTTTGGTCAAAAGCTAGCATGATTCTCAATCATTAATATAATGCTTTCATGTTTACTCATCATGCCTTTACATGCTCTCATGATCATCGGCATATAAGATCTATACGCTTGAATACCTAATAATTACCGACACACTTATTTTATTCGCTCTGCATAATGAACATGTTGGATATCGACTCTTTAGTCGATAGCCTTATCTCATCGGCTACTTAGCCGCACATTTGGAACTGTCTGGAGTAACACCGGCATGTTCCACCTTAAATTACTGATCAATCTTTCCTCCTTGTCAATTATGAGGTCAAATTGACTGACACGCCTTAGGTCACGGCTATCCGGTCCTGTGTTTCCAAAGTGCTAGGAGATCTCGGGATCTGCTCCTTGCGGCTTCTCCTGGCTTGCTGTGCTGACGGTGAGGCGACCGTTTTCGCTGTCAACAACTGTTAGAAGAAGTTCTAGAAACATATGCCCTGTTCGCTTGGCTGATAAGCCATGGCGGCTGATTTGTTGTGAGAGAAAAATATTATTCGTTGGCTGAAAAAATATAGCTTATAAGCCAAGTGAACATGGCGATATAGAAGAGGATCAAGACAGTTAGTAAATAAGGAAAAATCGGTTGTTTTCTTTAGCTCTGACTGTGATGAGACTATTAAGCAAGAAGTGAGGACAGTGCTACACATTGATACTGAAGCTTTGGCGGAGAAATATTTGGGCCTACTGACCGCGTTGGGTCGGACTTCTAAAGAGGCTTTTGAATATATGCCGAACAAGATTAGAGGCCTGGGGATCCGGAGTGGGCGAGAAGCCAGCTGCGCCGGTAGAGAGGTTCTGCTGAAATCGGTTGCACAAGTGGTTCCTACCTACCCAATGAGTTGCTTTCTAATTCCAAAAGACACCTGTCAAAAGATGAAGACGGTGATCTCGAACTACTGGTGAGGCAGCTCGGCAGATAACAGATCGACATATGCACTGGCAGCGTTGGGAACGACTGACAAGACCCAATGTGCAGGGGGTATGGGTTTTCGTGATCTCAGATTATTCAACCAGGCCATGCTAGGGAAGCAAGGTTGGAGATTAGTTGAGAACCCAGAATCTTTGTGTCCCACTTCCAATCTGTCGTCGAGGGCGTGGCGAGGAAGATGCCACCATGTCACGGCAACCTGATGGCTAGAAGCGGAAGGCTCGTGTGGATTAAATCGGTGCTGCGTGCGGTACCGATCTACGTGATGATGGCGGAGAATCTGCCGCCATGGGCGACGAAGGAGATTGACAACGTATGCAGGAGATTTTTCTGGGCGGGATCGGATGCCTCAGTCCAGGGAAAATGCATGGTGGCTGACCGTCTGTAGGTCGACGGAGTTGGGGGGGGGGGGGGGGCTAGGCGTCAGCGACTTAAAGCTCGCCGGTTTTGCATTGCAAGCACGGTGGCT
Organism: Miscanthus floridulus; assembly: GCF_019320115.1. Taxonomy (NCBI): domain Eukaryota; kingdom Viridiplantae; phylum Streptophyta; class Magnoliopsida; order Poales; family Poaceae; genus Miscanthus; species Miscanthus floridulus. The sequence goes on along the minus strand of NC_089580.1, from coordinate 66,848,825 downwards.
GTGGCTCCAGAACACTGATCAGGATAGGGCGTGGAGTCAACTGCCGATCAAGACATCGCCTGAAGTCCTGGCGTTCTTCAAGGCCTCCACTTACACGCTGATTGGTGATGGGCGTCAGACACTGTTCTGGGAAGATAAGTGGATACACGGTGAATCCGTCCCATACATTGCTCCATGCTTATGTCAGTCCGTGCCTCCGAGAACGCGCAGAAGACAGACCGTGCGGCAAGGACTGCTCATAAGGTCCTGGGTGCAGTCCATCTCTGGAGGAGTATCAATGCAAGATATCCATGAGTACCTAGCACTGTGGGATACGCTGCAAGACATACAACTCAATGATCAACCAGACCAAACCGTTTGGCGTTGGGCCAACGATGGAGCTTACTCGGCGAAATCTGCCTACTACATGCTGCATTCAGCATCCACTTCGTTCTTAGGTCACAAACTCATTTGGAAAACCTGGGCTCCACTGCGGATCAAGATCTTTCTTTGGCTGGCCTTCAGACGACGCCACTGGACCGGAGACAGGAGAGCTAGGCACGGGCTAGAAGCAAGGGAGATGTGCTACCTCTACGACCAAGGGCGTGAAACCATTGATCATATCTTGGCTGAGTGCCCCCTCACCAGAGAGGTCTGGTTCCACATTCTCCAAGCCTTGCAACGCCCACTGCCACAACCAGCCGTAGCTACAACATTGCGATGGTGGCGACGGCTACGAGCGGCATACAATGGTGTCCGGCGCCGAGGCATTGGCTCCCTGTATTTGGAAGGAGCGAAACGCCAGGTGCTTCAGGGAGGCATCCTCATCGGTGAACGAGGTGCTGCAGCTAGTCAAGGCCGAGGCCGATCGGTGGATTGACGCCGGCGCACGGGGGCTTGAAACGTTGGCTCACCTGTAGGTGGGATGGTCACCCTTGAATGTTGTTGGTTTCAAAATGTAGCGCTTCCAAAACGCTAACGCGGCCGTGGAACGACTTGTATTGCTCAAACTCTTTCTACCTAATACAATGATATGCATCGCTTGTACGTATTCGAGAAAAAAAATGATGCTGATTTCCTAACAGCCACCCGGAAGAGGCATGCCAGCCATACTTGGCGTGCAATCTCGGAGGGAAGGTGAAATTTTCGTATTTTGGTCTCTTTTGAAAACAATTTTTAGAAAAATACCAACGCCAAAACATTTTCTAAAAATAGACCATTTTTAGGCGTCTTAGCACATGACGCCGAGATATGAGGCTCGGCGTCGTGTCACTCGACGCCGAGGTATTGCCACGTCACGGACGACCGGGGTCGTCGTCGACACGTTGGCGCGTGGGTCCGAGACGTCGGCGTTGTGTCAGCCAACGCCAAGTCCCCAACCTCGGTGCGGTTGGACTGCGCGCCGAGCTACTGGCCCCATCCGGAGCGCGGCCCAGGCGGCCCAACAAAGCACGGTGGCCCAGAAGCTCGACGTTGGGTCACTTAACGCCGAGCCTCCAGACCTCGGCGTGGCCCGACTCAACGCCGAGGTCTGGACCCTTTAGGCCGAGGCCCCCTTCTTCTTCTTCCCTCCCCTCCTCCATTCCCCCGCCGGCTCCCAAATCTTCCACGGCCCCCACAAAACTCTAACCTCCAAAATCGACCCCCGGTGCCCGGATCTTGTCTCCCGAAGCTTCCTTGGGGTAATGGTCCCTCCCCTCCTCCATTCTATCTGCGTAGATGTGCTTACATTGTCCCTAATCATGTGGAATCATGGTTGTTTGGTGATTTGTTATATTTGTGTTTGCATTTGCAAAATGTATGGCTTAGGATGATTGAGTGCATTGTTGTTTAACCGTTTTATGTGATTAACATGTTAGGTTAGTTTGGTTTCTAGTTATTTTGGTTATTAGGGTTATTTGTTTATTGTAGGTGTCATTAGGGTTAGTTATTTGTTGGTCATTAGGGTTACTATGTATTTTATTTATTTGTTGGTCATTACATTTCAATTTGTTATGACCAAGGCGTTTTACCAAGGTACTCCTCTTTCCCCTCTTTCAATTCATCCATTTAGATTCGTTTGTTTTTGAACTTGGCATTATAGGTTTGGTTCATGTTCATGTCATTCGTGCAATGTATGGTGGTTCAAATGATTGAATGACCCAAATGTATGGTTGTTGGTGTTGTTGTTGTTGTATATGTTATGGTTTATAATCATTGAGTTAAATTTTGTGTTTGTTAGGATTCAAATTTGTTTAGGGTTTGTAATGAAAAGCTTATTTGGGAGGTATGGTGATTTAGTGTTAGTACCTTTACATTCGTTGCAAGGTACTTTGGATTGATTTTTTTTCTACGTAATGTTAGGATGCCAAGGCGTGGTAAAGCTCGTATTCAAGGTAATCCCAATGTTTATTCATTATCTGTGCAACAAATAGAAAACCCTAGGTTTAGGTTTGGTTCTCCGTTAATATGACTAAATTCTTTCAATTGTAGCTATGGTCGCCAGAGGGCAAATCCCTACGACCTAAAGCCTCTCCCTGAAGGTGTTCCTCGACCAATGTGCTTTTGTGGTGATCCTTGCAAGGTAGACATCTCTGAAGATGAGGAAACATATAGACAGAGGTACTGGATGTGTCCCAATTATGCATGGGAACCTACAAAGCAACAGTGCCGTGCATCGTTTGTGAGGAATTTTTATTGTGTTAATTAATTTTCTTGTGATATTAAGTATTGCTTATTTATTTGTTTTGTAACAATTTGTTTTTCTTGTAGACCGTTCCACCACTGTGTGACTTTGAGCAGTGGATTGACACTGAGATCAAGGAGTCGGACAAGCAGCGTCTAGAAGGCCTGAAGGAGTGGGATGCGGAGGTTAAGGAGAGGTTTGAGTAGAGACGCAGACTGGAGGCTATAGAAAAGGAGCATAAGGAAGAGGAGGAAAGGAGGCGTGTTGCTGCGTACAGGGCGGAGAGGGAGAAGAAGCTTGAGCGTGTGCGCCGAGCGAAGGCAGCGATGGAGGATAATCCCGATGCCGAGAGGAAGGGAAAGTGGCCTCGTTGCACTCAGTAGGTATTTGGTTCATTCACGAGCGATGTCGTGTAGCCCTGGACTTTTTTTACTATGTTGTAATGCACTCTGCTTTGATTTCAGATGAACTTATTCCCTGGACTTTTTTTATTATGTTGTAATGCACTATGATTTTATTTCAGATGGTCTTATGCCCTGTACTTCGTTAACTATCCTAAGACTGTAGTGGTACTATTTGTATCACTGAAAAGACTACTTGTGTTGTTGCAGTCACTGAAAGGGCTACAAGTACTGTTGCAGTCACTGAAAGGGCTACAAGTCTATTTGAAAACTCACTAAAAAGCCTAGTTTCGTTTATTGTTGTATCCGTATACGCAATGAATTAATATCAGAGTGATGTACTGCATTTAGATGAAGTGACAAAACACAGGTATAGCCTTTTCAGATGAAATGACCAGTCATGGTTGTAGGCTTTTCAGATGAAGAATCTAGCCTTTGTAGATTCAATAAATGAGTACGCATACATACTTTTTGTCAAGTAGCATTCATGGTGACCCTGCCTTCATCTCTATATATAGTGCTCCATGTCTTGCTCCACATCCACACAACTTGTTTTCTGGTTTAGTTTTAGCAAATGTCGAGCGGAGGTTCCTCGAGTGGAAAGGGTTTCGGCGGAGGGAGAGGAAAGGGGGTGAGGAAGGGACCTCTGATTGTGTGGGAGGGTTCTCTGGGTCCTGATTCTTTTGAAGAACCAATAGAGGAATTTCCTTTGGAGAGGAAGAGTGACTTCACCCGTGAGAGACCTCTTAGATCATACGAGAAGCGCATTGAAGATTGGCTAAAATGCCGCCACGGTTTGGATTGCGTTGTGCAGATGTACAACGACTGTGACGGTGGAGGCCGTCGTTTCTTCAGATGCCCGCGAGGATTTGTATTGCCTTTGAACTCTCTCCTTTTTTAGATTTGCATTTGGTTTCTAGTAGTACTTATTGGTAGATGGGTTTTCAGGATTCAAGCTGTCCAGATAACTATGGCTTCACTAGATGGGTCGACCCTCCTCCTATCTATCCCCATCAACAGTACATCACATATCTACAGGGACGCATCTTTGACCTAGAGTATGGCCCTGGAAGTGGTAACAGGGACAAGTCGGACGACGACAACAGCAATGATGCAGAGGAGGCACTATGCAATAATCCGTACTTGCCTCCGCCGATATGGGCGCCATTGAACCTGTACACAACGTCGTCATCAACTAGTCGACGCTCAATTTGTGCACATATCCTTGATTAGGACAAAAGGGTGGGAAACTTACATGCTGTGGCAAAAGGGTGTCTAGCTCGTTGGTGAAGCTGATGTACGCGTGGCGTGACACGTGGTATGTTCCGTGGGCTCGCTCATAGAGGTGTGCCACGGTAGGGGCGACAACTGCGTCTCCTTGAGGAAACCAAGGTTGTGGGGGATCAAGCTGATGCGGTCTCCCAACTGGAAGCCTCTCCCACATCCAAATCTGCAAAAAAAGAGTGGAAACATGAATGTTAATCACTTTTGTTAAGAAAAAACATTGAATTGTAGTGGAAACTTGTACAACTTTGCTTTATTACCTGCAACAGTGTGATGCACCCTGACATTGTAGCGTGCGCGCCTCCAGGACGGCGGCTAGCCTCGCAAAGCTGACGGTACAGGAAGGCAAGTATAGCCGAGCCCCAACTCCTATTGCCGGCATCCTCCCAGTTCAAAAGGCACGGTATGTACATCCAGGACGCCGTGTCTCCAGTGCCGTCAGGGAAGAGAACCGTACCTAACATGTGGAGGACGTAGGCCCGACAGTAGTATGTCACGGTCTCAGCGTCTACGTTGGGTGGGCACTCCCAAAACTGCTGACGAAGCCACCTCAGGGACACCCCACTGCTGCGCCGTTTCTTGCCAGCCTCAACTGCCGCTAGGGGCCGTCCCAAGAAGTGCTCAACCTGCTGCTGCCATCCTTCAGACTCCACGTCTCCTGTCACTGGGAATCCTCGGATTTTGACTCCAAGGATCATGGCAACGTCCTCGAGAGTGACCGTCATCTCCCCGCATGGTAGGTGAAAGTTGTGTGTCTCCGGACGCCACCGATCTATCAACGCCGTCAGCGCCGCTGGGTTGAAAGGTGGCATGCCTCGACGACATACACGAGCAACGGTAGCAAGGTTCGCCAGCTTCAAGAGGGGCGTGTACCTCTCGTCGTAGACCATGGTCGTAGAGGCCTCATGTGTCATTGGCCTTAGCACATTCAAAACCTGCAAAAAAAGACAAGCATGAAAAAGTATTAGTTCATGTCACTTTATAAAGAGCATGGACTATAGAGCAAAACATGAACAATGCAATGTTTTCATACGAATTGTTGAATATACCTCCCCGTTCTCGATCCTTCGAGCCCGGTGGTGCTCATCGAACCTTGGATCAAGAAGGGGGAACCAATCCATCCTGCAACAAAAGCAATGCCAAACTATTAGTATAAGTTAAAGCATGTGTATGTGGTACGAAGTAACATAAAAATAAAAAAAACAAAAGTAAACCAATGTACCATTACACAAAGCAATTCTAGTAGCTAGCTTGGTGGATACCTGTTGTCTAAGTAGTTCAGGACATTTTCTCTTATTGTGGCCCGGCTTATGGCAACCAGAGCAACGGCTCTTTTGGGTGTCCTCTACAAAATGTCTCCCAACCTTACTCGTGGTTGATCTATCTTTCGTGGCTCGGTCCATGTCCATCCTGAACCGCTCCCACCGCCTAGGTCCTCTACTCTTCCAGAGTAAACCAAGATCAGCCACATACTTGGGGCCATCATAAGTAGGCCATTGACTCTCGTCAAGAAATGGCTCGAACTGAGGATTCTAGGTGCTCATTAGGTTCCTCAAAGAGAACTCCGCGGCCATACGGGGAGGGACCTCAGGGTCAACACGTCTAAGGCGACAGGCTGTAATCAGGTGGGAGCAGACCACGACAACCTCTTAGAAGGCTGTTGAACATCTCTACCATGTTATTAGTCATGAAGCCCCATCTCCAACCACCCATGTCATATGCAAGTGACCACTTATCCTTCGACGCCATCAACTCGCTCAAGAATTGCCTGCCATCAACATTTGTGGCTAACTTCAGGGCATCTAACTTATCTTTGAATAATTGAACCTCTTGCTGCATGCAAACCTCCTCAAATAATTTGAAGTTGTCCTTTGTGTGATCACGCCTTATAAGATTCTGAGCAAGGTGTCTGGTGCACCACCGGTGATGTATTTGGCCGTAACCAGGAATCTCTTGTTCTACGGTATTTAGAATGCCAGCATGCCTATCGGATATCACACAAACATCACGTCCCAGACCAATTACCACTTGTCTTACTAGCCTGAGAAACCAACACCAACTATTCGTGTCCTCCTTCCGAACAATCGCAAAGGCCAATGGCACAAGCTGGTCCTCTGCATCTGTCCCAATACAAATAAGCATTGTGCCTTCAAATTTCCCTGTAAGAAAGGTCCCGTCAATTGAGACGACGGGCCTGCAATGCTTGAATGCTTCGATGCTCTGCCCGAACGCCCAAAACTCCCTTCCAAATACCTGGCTACCATTCCTTGTTTCACCCTCCTTAGGTAAATACTTGAAGTGCATCCCAGGATTTACAGCCCTCATTGCGTTCAACATTACAGGGAGGCGCTCATAAGCTTCTTCCCAATTTCCAAATATTATTTCCAGTGCACGCTGCTTTGCCCTCCATGCTTTCCCATACTTGACATAGTAATTGTACCGTTGGAAGATGATCTCAACCAACGCAGACACCGTAATGGTTGGCATATGCTTCACCACGGGGCATAATTGCCTTGCAATAAACCTAGAATTGAGCTGCAGATGGTTCTCTTCTGCCTCAGTAGTGGCACAAACATGTGGTTGCTTCACTGAGGTAATCTTCCATTTGCCTGCCTTCGTCTTCCTAGCACATACTCTCCAACCACACTGTTGTTCTTCACAAGCAACAGTGTACCTCTTCTCCTTGAAAGAATTGATGACCCTAAAAGGTCGGTTGTGTACAATGGAGTACTCTTGCAACCATGATTTCAACTCATCCATGGTAGCAAACAATATGCCCTTCCGTATAATGAGGCAACCGCTAACATCAGGCACAGTTGTATCACTTGGCCCACCATCAGCTACTGCCCTATGACCATGGCTAAGGTCCTCGAAATCACCAACTAGTGGATCTCTCCAAGGCAAGACCCTAGACAATATCTCTATTTCCCTAAAATTCATACGACCAACAGGGCGATCGTCATCAGAGTCTTCGGCTATCTCCTCTATGAAGGACTCATCATCTCCAGCTATCTCCATGTCAAAACGGTTTGTAGCCCTAGCATCACCAAAGTCTTCTTCACTACTAAGATCATCTTCGTCGCTAAGCTCATCCTCAATAGAAAAGTCTCCGTTAGCGTCGTCCAAACCTTCTTCTGCATCAACAATTACATAATCATCATCCTCTTCATCACTATCATGATTGCCCTCACCATCGGCAACCGGATTCTCTTCCTCATCTCCACCGTAGCCTAGTTGTGTGACAAGTATTTCTTCTTCAGGCAAAGGACCATAACCTATGTGAGCGGAGGAAGATGGCCATGCTTTGAAGTTATCATTTCCTAAGCCGGACTCCTTACTACTAAATTCAAAGATCGCACTTCTGAGGCCAATACAACTGCCTTGTAATCATTCCATTCAGTCTCGCTTGTAATTTTGAGCAACCGCTTGATCCGAGGACCCTTCGATGACCCAACATCTATGACACCTTCAAACTGAACATGCACGTCTCCTTCATTCCAGCCTAACTTAACCTTCACTCGCTCCACTAACTGGGTCAAAGATGGTGTTTCAGAAAAAATCAACAACTCCTCACACATGTCCAGAAATTCCAAACTATCATCTCTTGTCCTAACAATACGGCCTCCATGATGCAACCTCACTAATTTATCCATCTACAGCCATCACACAACAAGTAGTGTCACGTATGAATATATTTCAATCCAATAAGTAGAAACTAAAATATATCATTTCATCGTTTTTCAACCCCAACAACATAATCATTTCTAGTCATAACAAATTAAAATATAATGACCAACAAATAAATAAAATACATAGTAACCCTAATGACCAACAAATAACTAACCCTAATGACACCTACAATAAACAAATAACCCTAATAACCAAAATAACTAGAAACCAAACTAACCTAACATGTTCATCACATAAAACAGTTAAACAACAATGCACTCAATCATCCTAAGCCATACATTTTGCAAATGCAAACACAAATATAACAAATCACCAAACAACCATGATTCCACATGATTAGGGACAATGTAAGCACATCTACGCGAATAGAATGGAGGAGGGGAGGGACCATTACCTCGAGGAAGCTTCGGGAGCCGAGATCGTGGCACCGGGTCGATTTTGGAGGTTAGGGTTTGCTGGCGGCGCGGGGGAGAATAGAAAGAGAGGGAGGCCGGCGGTTTCAGAATGAAGGGAGGAAGAAGAAGGGGCCTCGGCGCGGCCTAAAGGGTCCAGACCTCGGCGTTGAGTTGGGCCACGCCGAGGTCTGGAGGCTCGGCGTTAAGTGACCCAACGCCGAGCTTCTGGGCCACCGTGCTTTGTTGGGCCGCCTGGGCCGCGCTCGGATGGGGCCAGTAGCTCGGCGCGCAGTCCAACCGCGCCGAGGTTGGGGACTTGGCGTTGGCTGACACGACGCCGACGTCTCGGACCCACGCGCCAACGTGTCGACGACGACCCCGGTCGTCCGTGACGTGGCAATACCTCGGCGTCGAGTGACACGACGCCGAGCCTCATATCTCGGCGTCATGTGCTAAGACGCCTAAAAATGGTCTATTTTCAGAAAATGTTTTGGCGTTGGTATTTTTCTAAAAATTGTTTTCAAAAGAGAACAAAATACGAAAATTTCACGGAGGGAAGGGAGGTGTTAAGGAAAGGTTTGATACGGAGAATTGGTGACGGCACTACAACGAATATTTGGCAACACCGATGGTTACCAGGCCACTTTGGCGGCCGGCCACTCACATTGCCGGATAATCCACAGGTCCAGGTGGTGGCTGACCTGCTGACGCTGAGTGGGGCTTGGAATGAGAATCTCATTGACCACTCTTGATCAGGGTTGATGCTCATGCCATCCTGAGTACACCGATCAGGGGTGCTGGGAATGATTCATCATTCATGGGCCTGGGAGCCGGAACGACATGGTTTTGGTTCGCTCGGCTTATCGCAGATTATATGATGAGTTAGACCAGCAAGGCAATGACGGACGGGCATCAGCTTCTGAGTAGAAGTCCTGGAAAAGGATTTGGGGTTGGCGTGTTCTGCCTAAAGTAAAAGTCTTCTGGTGGCGGGTAATCAACGACTTCCTACCGGCCAAAGGAGTCTTATTTCGGAGGCATATTGAGCGGACTCCAAACTGTGAAGTGTGTGTGGGGCGGAAGAAGAATCGGTGAAACATGTTTTGATGGATTGCACAGTTGCTAAGATTTTTTGGGCAGAGGTGAGGAAACTGTCTGCAGTCAAGCTGCCCAGGCTGCATCCGATCACCTGGGCACATCACTTAATCGATCCAGCTCTGTGTTCTCCGAGGGATGCGGCCATTATTCTTTGCGGCATGTGGTCGCTGTGGATGGCGAGAAATAAGCGAAGGCATGGTGAAGCAGCTTGTCCTTTGCGAGTGGCAGTGCAATGGGCGATAGATACGGCTTTCGATTTGTGGCAAATGAGTCACCCTCCAAGGATTCAGAAAATTGCGACAACAGATTGTCAGCAATGGCAGAAACCAGCACCTGGGTGGGTAAAATGTAATGTGGATGCTTCCTTTGATGGTGATCGCACAGGAGCGACGGGAGTAGTTCTCCGTGATCATGATGGTCGGACCTGTGGGGGATCGGCAAAATGGTATGAGCATTCCTTAAACGTCCTGACCACTGAAGCCTTGGTGTGCCGGGATGGTATGCAGTATGCGAAGGAACGTGGTGTGCGTAAGCTACTTGTGGAAACCGACTGACAGGTTTTGTTGGAGCTTTGGGAGAACCGCACAACGCAACGTTCGGAGATTGATCCTGTCCTGTTCCAAATGACGGAACTTAACCGGAGCTTTTTTTTTCGAAAGGACGGCAAAAGTTTGCCGCGATTTCTATTAGACGAAGAAAAGAAAAAGAAGGCAAGTGCCCCGTCCAGTTCTTTGAATGGAAACTGGGCAAAAACCATACAACTGAGGAGAGCCCCGCTCATCCTACACAACTTGATACAACAATTCATCACCAACTTGTCGAATCGACCCCAGCTAAACAACTATCTCAACTCACGCCGCCACTTGCAGCTGGTCGACGTCCACTCAACTCGACTCTACTAGAACAAACTCTCCACCACTGGCACCACCCACGCAACACAACAGTGAAAACGACGCACTAGCCCCGCCACGAGCCGTCCCGGCCGAGACAAAATCCACAACGACGCCTTCAAGAAGGTAACGACGTCCAAGCGCCGCCGTCGCTCGTCCAAGGCCGGACTGGGTTTTCACCCGTGGAGAGTGCTGTGGACGCGACGCCCTCAACGGGGGGAACGGCACCCGCAGGTGTCGCCGTCACCAGGCCTTCGCCCAAAGAAACCACAGCACGGTCGTCGGTCAAGATGCCGGGTCCCTGCCAGGCACCAAAGACGTCGCCGCCAGACCACCGGCCGAGGCCACTCCGAGGGGGTCGACGCGCCGGCCACGCAAGCAGCCGCAAAGCTGCGCCAGCACCCCCGCCGACCGGACCACATGCCGAAGAACCAGCCTTCCGCCGCCGTGTACGTCCACCTTGGGCACCGTCCCATGCCCTGAAGATCCCGGATCTGGGGCAAGGCCCCAGACCAGCACCCCCGAAGACGCCGAGGCCTCTGTCCTTGCTGCGACCGCTCCGCGCCGACAGCCAGGATCATGTGGGGAAGAACGGCATAGACGGGCCGCCCCCCAGCGCCGGCATGAAACCCAACCACCGCCACAAAATGGCCACCATCGAGAAGAAGGAGAGGGCGAGCAGAGAGGGAGGGAACCCGCCGCTGCCCCCTGCGCCCGCACGGGCACACGCGTCGGCAAGCCCCAACAGGGAAGTGTGGCCTCCACCGGGCCCGGCAATGCCGGCAGCACCACCACGGCACCGCAGGCCTGCCACCGCCACGGCCGGCCACGCCACCACGGCATCGCCGAAGGAACCACACCGCCACCGTTGGATTGCCGCCCAGACGCCGAAGACGCCGCCCAGCCGAACCACCAAGCAGCCGATCCACCTCCTTGACAAAAACCGCCGCCGGTGCCCAGTCGAACACCAGCGCCGGTAGTCACTACCACCGCAGGAGCACCAAATCCGGCCCAGTGAAGGCCGGATCCGGCCGCCAGAGCGCCAGATCCGGTAGCCGGAGCCGCCACCGCCGCCGCTGTTGCGCCCGCTGTAGACGCCGGCGAGGACCAAGACGGCGAGTAGCAGCCACCATCCCGCGCCCACTCCACCTCCGAGCGCAGCAGCAAGCTGTCGCGCCCCCTCCGCCACCTCTGACTTGCTGTCGCTGCCGGCCATCGCCGGACCAACGGAGGAGAGCTGCCGTAACAGCACCACCACCACCACCACCACCTACGGGCCAGGGCGCCACCGCACCAGCCTCGCGCACAAGCCACACCGCCCACCGCCACGGACACCACCGTCAAACCGTCGCCCCGCCATGGATGGGCGGCGCAGCCGAGCACCACCATGGCAGCCAACGCCGCCCCGCACGGCCACGAGGCCCACCAGCGTAGATCCGGCATGGGAGCTGCCAGATCCACCCTCCACGGCGTCGGATCTGCCACCTCCGGCGAGGATGGGGTCGTCGCAGCCGCCGCCGTTGCTCGCAAGCTGCTGGCGCCATCGCCGCGCGCCCACCAAACGGACGGGGAGGGGACGAAGAGCCCCGCCGCCACCGTCATTGCGACTTCACGGCGAACTGCCGGAGGGCTCGGGCGGCGGCGAGGATGAGGGCCGCGAGAGGGAGGTGTGCGGCGGCGCAGGCTTGGTCCGCCCGTGTCGCCCTTGGCGAGCGACGCGGGCGTCTGTCCAGTGGGGTGAAGAGTGGGGTCCTGGCTTGGCCCACCAGCGTAGATCCGGCATGGGAGCTGCCGGATCCACCCTCCACGGCGTCGGATCTGCCACCTCCGGCGAGGATGGGGTCGTCGCAGCCGCCGCCGTTGCTCGCAAGCTGCTGGCGCCATCGCCGCGCGCCCACCAAACGGACGGAGCTTTGAGTATTTCAGTTTATGTTTTGTTAGTAGAACCTGTAATATATTGGCTCATGAGTGTGCTAGGCTAGTTTCTCGTGAAAACCCGGTGGAAGAGTGGCTTATAACTCCACCGGGCCTACGAGATCTCGTCGTTTCTGATTGTAATGCTGCTCATGATTTAATATAAAGCTCCGGTTAATTAAAAAAAATACCGATGCAGTACCCAAATCCTCAGCGCACCTCGGGGATGGGTCTTATTTGGACAACTTCTCCTATTTGATTTTTTTTGCCAAATAAATTAAAAAAAAATCAGCTTCTCAGATAGCTCCTTAAAACTGCTCCCCGAGAAGGTGAGAGCTGGGTGAAGCAGCAGATAATATTGTCCATTTGACGAGTACTTGGCACACCATCATTGTCTTTCTTCACGAGTCTGACTGTCATGTAAAACACTAAATAAATTTATGATTCCAATATTCTTTTAAAATTTTAAAGCTTTATTTAAATTATTGTCAATTTAGTTAGACAAAGAAATGACTTTCTATTTCTTTTCAAATTAGTTTGATAGGATTCTGTACTTTAGTTTGATTTATTTTGAAATCATCTCCAACCGTGTCTATCTAGAAGTTTATGTACGAAAAAAGCTTTTCCCCCCTTTTCTTGTCCAACTCGGCTTGGTCTTCTTTTTCTTTTTTTTCTTTAAAGCAACTTAAGATACTCTCTATATCATTTTCTAATTACTAGAAATAGAGATTTTGGTGAAAAAAATACCTCCAATAACTTTTTATTTAGTTATCCAAATATAGCATCTTCTATTGCGGATTTCTCGCTAATCACTCTAGAGTGCAAACAAGATATATAAAAACTGTTTGAGTGTGGAAAGATATAGAAAGTGATTTTTATAGGAAGGATTCTCCAAATAATAATTTAAAGAATGAGCTTTAGAAATACTCTTAGAGATGGTCTTAGTCCCGGAGCTCCTTGAGCCCCATGCTTAGCGGAGTCCAAACTGTAGTGAGTTGAATTGAACATATGCACGGAGCGAACCCTAGCGTCAGCTAGACCTGAGCATTTTGTGGGCCGGGCAAAAAAAAAAGTCCGGCTTTCTCGAGGTGAAAAAATTCTGCCCATGACCGTCCCACTGGGCGAGTGTGGCAGAACCTCCTAAATTATAGGACCCACATACACTTGTCACTGTCCAACGACCTTTGACAACAATGCATATGTTCCTGGTAACTTAAGAAGTATGTCGGGTGTCCTCGGGGAACCCCGAATCATCCACGATTTCCGAGCAGGATCACGTTACAGAGTCAATGCAGTATTACAACATTTATTCAAATAACAGTACCAGAGTAAAAACAGCAGAAGTCTTACGATAACATAGTTTACAAACCAGTTGTTTCAAACCTTACAAACTAAGTTCGATAATTATTACAAACCATAGTAGTAGTGGAGTGGCATAATTAACATATACATAACACACAAAATAAACATCCTGCCCAAGGATCACATATTTACTTCTCATCGTCAGAACGAACGATAGTCATGCAGCACGATCCAAAACAGATCTGCTCATGAGGCTCACCTGCAACAAGGGTCAACGAACCCTAAGTACAAAAGTACTCAACAAGACTTAACCGAAATAAAACTGATAGAACTTAAGAATGCAGGCTCATGGGATTCAAGGTATGGCTTTAACAATAATCAAAGTTCTTTTGCGTAAAAGCTTTTTAACAAAATTCTTTAATTCAAAGGTAAAACTTTATAAGTACCACATATGAATCTGCCATGATCCGTAATGAGATCATGAACTTCATATCAATCTCTTTCGCAAACCTTTCTCAAGTTCCAGTTATTAATACTACGATGATGAACAGTGAGTTGAGTCTCCATAACCGAGGAGCAACGACGATTCGAATCGATTATAAACCCAGCTGGGGCTTCCAGACCACACGACATATGCAGGTCCCCGACCTACATATACCAACCTACCATCGGATCCTCTAAAACAAGAACGGGTCCGCGCCACCCGAGAATATAGTACTCCACCATTCCAGCCCATGGCCACGTCGGTACACGCTATTCCCGCCATCTCTCCACTCCCAGTGCGCGAGTAGCCATTTTCGTAATAGAATTGCCAAGTTCAGGCTTACCGGAGTATGTGGTTAGTACTATAAATTCTCACCTCATGCAATTCAACAACGGACGTGCCTTAATCGACACAGGCGGAAAGAACCTGCTCACAAGGCCTCCATGTCTTGTGGCTCACACACACCGAGTCCGTCCGGTCTAGATTTATTACTCCGCATTCCCATATCACATGCTATCATAATTAACCAATGTCCCATTTAAAACTTGCAGGTGGCAGGTAGTCACCCGACTTTCATCGCTCTACGCATAGCTAAGCAAAACTAGGCATATACGAGTTTAAGACTGGTAATATGGTAAATATGGAATAACAAGGGTGGTAATGCACCAATTAGGCTTTTACGTAACTCCTAATCACTTAATGCAGTAACAGAAAGCAAAAGCGAAATCAATTTATAAAACACAAGGTAGGGTTGTATGCATCCGGGGCTTGCCTTCGTTGACGGAAAAGTCCGATTCCTGCGACGTCACACAAGTATTCGATCCGACCTCAACAGACGGATTAACCTCCTCAACAGCTTGATTAACTACCACGTGTTCACCTTCGTTCACTACACGTAATAATAATGCCATGTTTAACATGATGCGGAATATAAAATATGATGCTCGATGATGGATACAAAAATTAATAATTTGAATACAACTTTCCTTCGCGGTACAGTTGCAAGTCAAACAAACTAAATCTTTTTCGTAACACATACATCAACTGCCAAGGATCATTATCAACAAATGACCCAAGGTCATCACTCAATCCAAAATTACAAACAAAACATAAATCATTAAAGGTTACTATTTGCTTTTATGAATTAATTATTTAATTCAAAATTATGAAATAAATCAACTTATTCTAATTGAGCTCAAAATTTTAGTAAATGTTCATTACATGATAACTAAGTGGCAAAACAAATCTCATAATTTTTGGACAAGTAAATAAGCCTAGAAAAATCATGGAAACCCATTTATTAATAAATTGAGCAATTTTTATCACATTCAAAAAGTACTGAAAAACATTATTTCATATTTTTCTTAAATACTTTACATCACAGAGAAGTCACACAAAAATGTTCATAATTTTTGGAGCTCTAAATAAATCTACACAAAAATAACAAAAACAGACACTATTCATTCAAAGCTAAAAATAGAAAAATCCATTTTTGAACTACACAGTCACTGACATGGTGACCCCACCTGTCATCCCCTTCCTCCCGCTTTGACTACGGCGATGATGGCGCTGACCGACGATATCTCGACGACGGCGAGAGCAACGGCGACGGCGAATGCACTAACATGATCACTACATCACGCCGCACCGATT
Source organism: Miscanthus floridulus (assembly GCF_019320115.1). Classification (NCBI taxonomy): domain Eukaryota; kingdom Viridiplantae; phylum Streptophyta; class Magnoliopsida; order Poales; family Poaceae; genus Miscanthus; species Miscanthus floridulus. Next base: position 66,833,073 of record NC_089580.1, on the reverse strand, counting down.
TGTGGCACAAACGCGACCAATTACTGCCTGGACCGAGCACTACGCCGGCCATGGCGGCTGCGGTGGCACGGCGACATAACACCGGCGAAACGAAGCCGAAAACGGGGAAACAAAGGGCATGGGAAGGTCCAGTAGCTCACCACGAACACATTGGAGCACAGAATGAGACCGGATAAGCTACGATGACATGGGTCGACGTTGACAGCGGTCATGGCGGAGCGATCTTCGACGACAGCGATGCTTCGGTAGCTGTGGTGGTCAAAATGAGAAATCAATGGGTCACAAAGCACTACATCATTGCGGCGAAGCCGAAGCAAGACTCGGCAAGGGCAGAGACTCACCGTAGAGCGCTGGCCACGGCGACGCGGGCTCGACGGCGGGGCTGCCGGCCGTGGAGAAGAAACACGACGAGTGGCGGTTCCCAGCAAAATTAAGCTGAATTGATGGGTTGGCTGAGCGCGTAAGGATAAGGCGGAGCTAATGGATGCTTTGCTGCAACGGCAGAGGCACTGGTTCGACGATGAGAGCTCACCGGAGATGATCGGCAACGTCGGGAAAAACAGAGGGCGAAGGAAGAACAACGACGACGGCGTCGGAGCTTTATAGGGCGGCCAAGGAAGCAAGGAGAAGCCACGACGACGCCTTTCCCGCGCCAGCGCGAAGCCAAGGCCGCCACGCGCGCTCCTGGAACGCCAAAGACGGTCGCCGGCTATGTAGCTTCGGCGGTGAACACTATTCACAATATTTACAAGTTTGCCATTCGCCAAAATTCACAAATTACTCTCAAATTTTCATAACAACTCAAAAATCTCCAAAAACAAAAGTTGTTCAAAATCAAAAGTTCTACAACTTTGCTTTTATAACCATCTCCTAATTCGGTCTAGATTTTGAAATGATCTTTTAAATTCAAATAGGGGATATTTAACGAATTACGCCTTTTTGAATTACTCCAAATTTTTCTAAACAACTTGAAAAACTCCAAAAATAAACTTTGTATAACTTGTTAAGCTCTACACTTTTGCTTTTGGACCCAACCCCAAAATATGCTTAGATTTTGAAATGGATTTTTAGGGTAGGATTTAAATGATGAAAAGCGGGGTTTTCTCGAAAAAATCAAAACCCAGACAAACTTTAAACTTGAGTCAAACAATACAATTCAACACTCATTACACAAATGTAAACTTGTTTTAGTAAATGCATATCAAAGTTTTCACCAAATGCCAAATGCTTTGCAATACATATGATGACATGTCAGATTTTAATATTTAAACACCCGAGGTGTTACAATCCTTCCCCCTAAAAGAAATCTCACCCCGAGATTCAAAGCCATAGGGTAAGTAATGGAAAAGGAAATGTGTCGCAAGAACACATACAAACTTTGTTCATAAAATAGCTGAGGTCCCTTTTACAAAACACAACCTAGATCAACTAATATTACTCTATTCTATATTGACGCTAGAAATTCTGGAAACTTTTCTAACAAGTAATCCTCTGATTCCCAAATAGCTTCCTCTTCTAAATGTTGATTCCATTGTATTTTATAGAACTTGATGGTCCGTCTTCGAGTAACACGATCCTTCTGATCTAACACTCGGATAGGATACTCGGAATAAGTTAAATCCGGTTCTAGTTCCACTCCTTCAACTTCAACTATTCTGTTCAGGCACTCGGAGACACTTCTTCAATTGAGAAACATGGAACACATCATGCACAGCTGCGAGATGTTCAGGTAATTTCAAGCGATATGCCACTTTTCCATACCTCTCCAAAATTTGATATGGTCCAATATATCGAGGTGCCAACTTTCCTTTAACACCAAAACGGGTAACTCCCTTCATTGGTGATACTTTCAGATATACAAAATCTCCTTTGGTAAATACCAATGGTCTCCGTCTTCTATCCGCATAACTCTTTTGTCGGGATTGAGCTATCTTCAAATTACTCTGTATTTGCCTAACCTTGTCTTCTGTTTCTTTCACAAGGTCAACTCCAAAGAATCTTCTTTCTCTAGGCTCAGACCAACTCAATGATGTTCTGCATCTACGACCATAGAGTGCTTCAAATGGAGCCATTCTAATGCTTTCCTGAATAACTATTGTTGTATGAGAACTCGGCCAAAGGTAAGCATTCATCCCACTTAGTGGAATAGTTAAGGACACAACACCTTAACATATCTTCAAGTACTTGATTAACTCTTTCAGTCTGTCCATCAGTCTGCGGATGATAAGCTGTACTATACAGAAGTTTGGTAGCCCAATGAAGAATGCAATTGTTTCCAAAAATTGGAGACAAACTATGTACCCCTATCTGACACAATAGTCTTGGGTACTCCATGGAGACTCATGATTCTTGCTAAGTACATCTTGGCATATTGGATCGTAGGATATATTGTCTTGACTGGAAGAAAATATGCTGACTTAGTGAGTCGATCTACAATAACCCATACTGAGTCAAATCCCTTTGATGTCTTGGGTAGACCAACAATAAAGTCCATACTTATGTCCTCCCACTTCCAAGATGGAATAGGTAATGGTTGTAACTCACCAGCAGACCTCAAATGTATAGCTTTCACCTTTTGACAAGTATCACACTTTGCTATATATCTAGCAATCTCTATTTTCATTTTAGTCCACCAGAATCTTTGCTTCAAGTCATGGTACATCTTGTTACTTTCCGGATGGATTGATAACCTAGTAGCATGTGCCTCATCTAAAATTGACTGCCGCAACTCAGGAACTTTTGGTACCACCAGGCGATCCTTGAACCATAACACATCTTCATCATCTATGCTAAAGCACTCCGCCTTTCCATTCTTGACTCTTTCCTTGATATGGGCTATACCCTTGTTTTCCTTCTGAGCAGCAATAACTTGATCTCGAATAGTGGCTTCAACAATTATGTTGGTCAAACTTCCTTGTTGAATTACTTCTACATTCAACTTTTCCATTTCTTGACATAAATTCAAACCCATTGTTCTTACTGTTAGACAATTGCAATAACTTTTGCTGACTGAGGGCATCTGCAACTACATTTGCTTTACCAGGGTGATAATGTACTTCCAAATCATAATCCTTAATCAGTTCTAACCATCTTCTTTGTCGCATGTTCAACTCTGACTGAGTAAAGATATACTTTAAGCTCTTGTGGTCTGTATACATATGGCACGTATTACCAAGCAGGTAATGCCACCAAATCTTCAGAGCATGAACCACAGCTGCTAACTCCAAGTCATGAGTCGGAATAGTGTTCTTCATGTTGCTTAAGTTGCCTAGATGCATAGGCAATGACTCGGCCTTCTTGCATCAACACACATCCAATACCAATACCGGAAGCATCACAATAAACATCAAACGGCTTCTCGATATCAGGTTGGGCTAACACTGGTGCAGTAGTCAACAGTCTCTTCAAAGTCTGGAAAGCCTCCTCACAATCTGATGACCAGACAAACTTAACTTGGTTCTTCAACAGCTCAGTTATGGACTTTGATATTTTTGAGAAATCTGGAATAAACCGACGGTAATACCCCGCCAATCCTAGAAAACTCCGAACTTGATGAACTGTGGCTGGCGGTTTCCAATCAAGCACATCCTTCACTTTGCTAGGATCAACTGCAACTCCTTCGGCTGACAAGACATGTCCAAGAAATTGCACTTCCTTAAGCCAAAAATCACACTTGCTGAACTTGGCATATAGTTGATGTTCTCTCAAGCGGGTCAGAACAATTCTGAGATGTTCCGCATGTTCTTTCTTAGTCTTGGAATATACTAAAATGTCATCAATAAACACTACTACAAACTTGTCTAGCTCAGGCATGAATACTGAGTTCATTAGATACATGAAATGAGCTGGAGCATTTGTCAAACCAAAAGACATTACCAAGTATTCATATAATCCATATCTTGTGGTAAATGCCATTTTGGGAATATCTTCAGGCTTTATCTTGATTTGGTGATATCCTGATCTCAAATCTATCTTGGAGAAAACTTTGGCTCCGGCCAATTGATCAAAAAGCAAATCTATCCGAGGTAATGGATACTTATTCTTGATGGTCACTTCATTCAATGGACGATAGTCAACACATAACCTCAGGGTCTCATCTTTCTTTTTCACAAAAATTGCCGGACATCCCCAAGGTGAGGAACTAGGTTGGATAAACCCTTTCTCAATCAATTCTTGTAACTGAGTCTTCAACTCGGCCAATTCCTTAGGTGGCATCCTATAAGCTCTCCGAGAAATCGGAGCTGTTCCAGGTTGTAACTCTATATTGAACTGTACATCCCTATCAGGTGGTAGACCGGGTAAATCTTCAGGAAACACATCCGGAAATTCACACACTACCGGAATATCTCTAATCTCTTTGACAGCAGTTGCACAAATCTTGCTCACTGATCTTCTTAGGGTTGGAAGTTGGATGAGAAGTTGAGAATTACTAGCAGGCAAACTCACTCTTAAGGTCCTATTCAAAGCATCTATAACAGCCTTATGCTGATACATCCAATTCATTCCCAAGATTACATCTATATCCTGATCCTTAAGGATAATCATGGTAGTGGGAAAAATATGCCCACCCAGGTTTACGGGTACCTGGTATACCATTTCCTTAGTACATAGACGTCCCCCGGGCGACTGTATAAAGAAACTTTCCTTTGTTGCCCCAATTGAAATTTCATGCTTCACGATAAATGTTCTATTGATGAATAAATGCGATGCGCCAGAATCAAAAAGTATAACTGCAGGGTGATTGGCAACAGGAAACATACCCATCATCACTAGCTCCCCTTCTAGAATTTCTCCAGCTTGAATATAGAACACCCGTCCTATCTTCCTCTCATCTTTGCCCTTCTGAGCATTTTGATTGGGGTTCTTGTTTGGTGCCTGACTCTATTGTTGATTGGCAGGGGCCTTCTGATAATTTTGATTAGCCTGCCTAGGATATGGACATTTCCCTGGAGAAATGACCAGTCCTTCCACAATTGTAGCACGGGTAGTTGTGACCCTGGGATGTTGGAGCATTGCCACCAGAAGCATTGGTTGACTATGAATTCGAATAGGTTATAGCAGGACGGACATTTGACTGTTGCCCAGCTTGGAACTGTGGCTGACGATAAGGAGGACGATTATGATGTACTGGATGATAAATCACCCTCTGCCTCTTCTGATTTCCCCCAAAAGATCCAGACGGCACACTCTTTTTCTTTTTGAGCTCCTTATGCTGCCGATACTTTGACTCTGAAGCAATTGCAATATTTACTGCCTCATGATAAGTAACATTGGTGCAAGTGGTCATCATAGTCTGCAACTTGGTATTCAGGCCTCTCATAAACCACCTCTTCTTCTTGGCATCAGTATTGACATGTTCGGATGCATATTGGGACAGATGATTAAATCTTCCCACATACTGCATCACGGTTTGATCTCCTTGTTTTAAAGCAAGGAATTCATCTAGCTTCATAGCCATCACTCCTTCAGGGATATAGTGGGCTCTGAAGGCTGTACGGAACTCAGCCCAAGTTATTGGAATGCCAACTGGTTGCATAGCCACTAAGTTTGCCCACCAAGCACTTGCTGCTCCTCTAAGTTGCTGGGCGGCAAACGCAGGTTTCTGATACTCTATACATGGAATAAGGTCAAATTTCTATTCCATGGTTCAAAGCCAGTCATCAGCCTCCAATGGTTCATCTGCCTTGGTGAACACCGGGGGTCTTGTGTCTGTGAAATCAACATATGTAGCCTCCTATCTGTTATGGTGGCGTCCATGGTTTCCGTGCATCTGATTCTGATTACTCTGAGCCATCTCATGAAGCAAACGAGAATTTTCGGCCGTCACATTGACAAGTGCGGTTATAGCATCAGCTAAATTTGTTGGAACTGGTGGTGGATCTAGAATACCATCCTCATCTTGCGAAGTTCCAGGAACATACGAACCCCGCAGTACGACGCATCTGCTCATAACAAACCAAACTTTATTCACATGTCTTTATTGAATTGTACCAAAGCTTACTCTAGACACATTACATAGAGTTTACTAATGTACAAACAAACTCACGAGTACGACAACAAAACTACGTAACTTAACTAGAGCTACTATTATACAACTCTACTCTTTTCCTCAATTTCTTCAAACTTCAGGCTCGGTATCCATTCCGGAATTATTACCGCCTTCATCATCACTTTCATCGATCATTACTAATTCTTCAGGATCTTCTTCCTCTTCCTCTCCCGATTCATCATCATCGGCAAGGATGACACCGGGGTCCATGGCATTAGCTTGAGGCTCATGATTCGGATTTAGTAGATTGCTAAGCCTATGAACTTCCTCATGTAGATAAGTATTATGTTCTTCTAAATCTTCTATATAGAATTCTAGCTCATGAGTTCTAGCTCTAGCTACATTTTCCCTATGCCAAGCTTCATTCCTTCCCTCCACCGTACGAACTAACATGCTTTCGCAGTTCCTATGCGCGGTGGTGAGATGCCTCAATTGACCCTATAATTCTCCTATTTGTATAACATCTAAAGCCCTATCTCTAGTAGATTGTGCTAACTCTATAGAAACCCTTAGTATCTCTGCCTAGGATCAGGCCTAGTACTGCTACTGCTAGCACCATCATTTCTAGGGGCAAGTTGGTGATGAGGAACTCCTTTGGGTTCGGTGGACTTACGGGGCGTCATCTTGGCACGAGCCATACTGTAGGAAAACCAATTTAATCCAAGTAAGACCCTTTGATCAAAATCCAAAAAGTAGCTAAGATGGATTACATTCCTCAAACCAGACTCACTACTCAACTCCAGACTAAGAGGTGAAGGAAGTAACGAGTGAATTATTCATGATGCATGAATCGTTCTTACGAACAAAAACATCAAAGTTAATAACGCACATAAATAACATTTATTTTTATATAGGGCATAGTAATATTACTACTCCACCACACAAAACCTTTTTAATCAAATACGGAATGGTGAGAAAGAAATAAGATAAGTCAGAAGCAATTTGGACCAAATTATCAAGTTAAATTTAGTTCATCCCAAATCATTTTGAAGTTTTTGTAAAACAATACAACAAAAATCTTGTAACGATCGCTCTGATACCATTCTGTGGCAGAACCTCCTAAATTATAGGACCCACATGCACTTGTCACTGTCCAACGACCTTTGACAACAATGCATATGTTCCTGGTAACTTAAGAAGTCTGTCGGGTGTCCTCGGGGAACCCCGAATCATCCACGATTTCCGAGCAGGATCACGTTACAGGAGTCAATGCAGTATTACAACATTTATTCAAATAACAGTACCAGAGTAAAAACAGCGGAAGTCTTACGATAACATAGTTTACAAACCAGTTGTTTCAAACCTTACAAACTAAGTTCGATAATTATTACAAACCATAGTAGTAGTGGAGTGGCATAATTAACATATACATAACACACAAAATAAACATCCTGCCCAAGATCACACATTTACTTCTCATCGTCAGAACGAACGATAGTCATGCAGCACGATCCAAAACAGATCTGCTCATGAGGCTCACCTGCAACAAGGGTCAACGAACCCTGAGTACAAAAGTACTCAACAAGACTTAACTGAAATATAAACTGATAGAACTTAGGAATGCAGGCTCATGGGATTCAAGGTATGGCTTTAACAATGATCAAAGTTCTTTTGCGTAAAAGCTCTTTTAACAAAATTCTTTATATAGAAAACTTCTTAAGAATTATATACAAAGCTGACACGATCCGCACTGAGATCATGAAACTTCATATCCAACACCTTCACAAGCCTTATTCAAGTTCCAGTTATTAATACTACGATGATGAACAGTGAGTTGAGTCTCCATAACCGAGGAGCAACGACGATTCGAACCGATTAAACAACCCAGCTGGGGATTCCAGACCACACGACATATGCAGGTCCCCGACCTACATATACCAACCTACCCTCGGATCCTCTAAAACAAGAACGGGTCCGCGCCACCCGAGAATACAGTACTCCACCATTCCAGCCCATGGCCACGTGGGTACACGCTATTCCCGCCATCTCTCCACTCCCAGTGCGCGAGTAGCCATTCTCGTAATAGAATTGCCAAGTTCAGGCTTACCGGAGTATGTGGTTAGTACTACAAATTCTCACCTCATGCAATTCAACAACGGACGTGCCTTAATCGACACAGGCGGAAAGAACCTGCTCACAAGGCCTCCATGTCTTGTGGCTCACACACACCGAGTCCGCCCGGTCTAGATTTATTACTCCACATTCCCATATCACATGCTATCATAATTAACCAATGTCCCATTTAAAACTTGCAGGTGGCAGGTAGTCACCCGACTTTCATCGTTCTACGCATAGCTAAGCAAAACTAGGCATATACGAGTTTAAAACTGGTAATATGGTAAATATGGAATAACAAGGGTGGTAATGCACCAATTAGGCTTTTACGTAACTCTTAATCACTTAATGCAGTAACGGAAAGCAAAAGCGAAATCAATTTATAAAACACAAGGTAGGGTTGTATGCATCAGGGGCTTGCCTTCGTTGACGGAAAAGTCCGATTCCTGCGACGTCACACAAGTATTCGATCCGACCTCAACAGACGGATTAACCTCCTCAACAGCTTGATTAACTACCACGTGTTCACCTTCGTTCACTACACATAATAATAATGCCATGTTTAACATGATGCGGAATACGAAAATACAATGCTCGATGATGGATACAAAAATTAACAATTTGAATACAACTTTCCTTCGTGGTACAGTTGTAAGTCAAACAAACTAAATCTTTTTCGTAACACATACATCAACTGCCAAGGATCATTATCAACAAATGACCCAAGGTCATCACTCAATCCAAAATTACAAACAAAACCTAAATCATTAAAGGTTACTATTTGCTTTTATGAATTAATTATTTAATTCAAAATTATGAAATAAATCAACTTATTCTAATTGAGCTTAAAATTTTAGTAAATGTTCATTACATGATAACTAAGTGGCAAAACAAATCTCATAATTTTTGGACAAGTAAATAAGCCTAGAAAAATCATGGAAACACATTTATTAATAAATTGAGTAATTTTTATCACATTCAAAAAGTACTTGAAAAACATTATTTCATATTTTTATTAAATACTTTACATCACAGAGAAGTCACACAAAAATTTTCATAATTTTTGGAGCTCTAAATAAATCTACACAAAAATAACAAAAATAGACACTATTCATTCAAAGCTGAAAATAGAAAAATCCATTTTTGAACTACAGTCACTGACATGGTGACCCCACCTGTCATCCCCTTCCTCCCGCTTTGACTACGGCGATGATGGCGCTGACCGACGATATCTCGACGACGGCGAGAGCAACGGCGACGGCGAATGCACTAACATGATCACTACATCACGGCGCACCGATTTATGGCACAAACACGACCAATTACTGCCTGGACCGAGCACTACGCCGGCCATGGCGGCTGCAGTGGCACGGCGACACAACGCCGGCGAAACAAAGCCGAAAATGGGGAAACAGAGGGCATGGGAAGGTCCAGTAGCTCACCACGAACACGTTGGAGCACAGAACGAGACCGGATAAGCTACGATGACATGGGTCGACGTTGACAGCGGTCACGGCGGAGCGATCTTCGACGACGGCGATGCTCCGGTAGCTGTGGTGGTCAAAATGAGAAATCAATGGGTCATAAAGCACTACATCATTGCGGCGAAGCCGAAGCAAGACTCGGCAAGGGCAGAGACTCACCGTAGCGCGCTGGCCACGGCGACGCGGGCTCGACGGCGGGGCTGCCGGCCGTGGAGAAGAAACACGACGAGTGGCGGTTCCCAGCGAAATTAAGCTGAATTGATGGGTTGGCTGAGCGCGTAAGGATAAGGCGGAGCTAATGGATGCTTTGCTGCAACGGCAGAGGCACTGGTTCGACGATGAGGGCTCACCGGAGATGATCGGCAACGTCGGGAAAAACAGAGGGCGAAGGAAGAACAACGACGACAGCGTCGGAGCTTTATAGGGCGGCCAAGGAAGCAAGGAGAAGCCACGGCGACGCCTTTCCCGCGCCAGCGCGAAGCCAAGGCCGCCACGCGCGCGCCTGGAACGCCGAAGACGGTCGTCGGCTATGTAGCTTCGGCGGTGAACACTGTTCACAATATTTACAAGTTTGCCATTCGCCAAAATTCACAAATTACTCTCAAATTTTCATAACAACTCAAAAATCTCCAAAAACAAAAGTTGTTCAAAATCAAAAGTTCTACAACTTTGCTTTTATAACCATCTCCTAATTCGGTCTAGATTTTGAAATGATCTTTTAAATTCAAATAGGGGATATTTAACGAATTACGCCTTTTTGAATTACTCCAAATTTTTCTAAACAGCTTGAAAAACTCCAAAAATAAACTTTGTATAACTTGTTAAGCTCTACACTTTTGCTTTTGGACCCAACCCTAAAATATGCTTAGATTTTGAAATGGATTTTTAGGGTAGGATTTAAATGCTGAAAAGCGGGGTTTTCTCGAAAAAATCAAAACCCAGACAAACTTTGAACTTGAGTCAAACAATACAATTCAACACTCATTACACAAATGTAAACTTGTTTTAGTAAATGTATATCAAAGTTTTCACCAAATGCCAAATACTTTGTAATACATATGATGACATGTTAGATTTTAATATTTAAACACCCGAGGTGTTATAGCGAGTTGGGCCTAGTTTTTCGAGCTGGGCCTGGACGGGTCACCATCGTGTTTTATAGTCTAAAATAGCTAAGATAAATATTTCATGCCATGCTCGGGCCGAAAAAATTTTTCTATACAGTGAAATCTCTGACTAGGTCCTATCCACCACGGTCTATCGGAGGGCCAAAACCCAGCGGGCTCGGGCCGGTCTCGATTTGCTCTCAGTCTAGCGCCAGCCCCTGCCGGTGCCGGCTGTGGCGACTCGCGAGTCACCCCGGCCCATCCCCCCGAGGCCGCGACCGCGACTTCGGCGCCGCCGGCCGACGCCCCGTCTCGAGCAAGGAGGACCGACCGTGCGTCCGTGCCCCATCCGCCCGTCGCCGCCTCCACTCTGCGTCCGCCGTGATACTGATTCGGGGCTACGCTTGCCAGGCCCCGGGCTACCCGCCTGCTGCAGTCCGCTGCCGGCCGGCCTCCCGCGCCTAGCGCCTGGGCGCCTGGCGCCACCCATGCTCCAGCGACACTGCTCCGGCGCCCTCTGCTAGCTCAGCCCATCCCAGCTCATAGTAAGACCCGTATATATTTGTTCCTATAGTTCAGTGTCTAATTTTTTATGAATGACATTGCCATTATGCCAATGTCTAGTAATAATTGATTGCCGATCGCACATATAAAAAATTTTGGTCATTCGATGCTCTTTCTTTGCTATTTCTCTATCTACAATGTTATACGATTAATTGAGCACGTTGAAATTGATATTGTTAATTGTGTTCTATGTTATATTTATTACATCTACTAGACTACTACTAGTGTATGGCTAGTGAGGTTTAGCTCTCTGTTATTTAGCCCCCCGTGCCCGGTTTCTGGATCCGCCACTGCTCCTGCCCTAATAACCATCGTTGGGTTCCAACTTCCATGGTAGAAGACGTCCATCGATCTGAACGAACAAAGCAGAAGGGCAGCCATCACTGCCGTGCTCGCTGCCCGGCACCAAGGCGGGCACATACTCTACCTCGCCGAAGTTCAGTTGCTGGAGATCGACAGTTGGACATAACTGTCATCAACGCCAACCAAGCTGTACGTCATCGAACATCGATCATCTTATGGTCAGACTGCCTGTCGTGGTGATGGTGAGAACTCCAGCTGTAGGAGTAAATTTGACAAGAGCCAGAAAGGCAATTCTGATGGGATCATGGTGACATGGTCTATTTCCAGTGAAACATTTGGAAAGATGGGATATGAGTTGAGCAGAAAAGTGCTAACTCCAAGACAAGTTGTTGTGCCGTGCAAAGATGATATATATTCTTCAATACCTTTTGGCTTTGGCTCCAGCCCATCTTTAGTAGAAACTCGGTAGTTTTGTAACAGCCTCAGTGAACTTTACTGAGTCAGCTCAAGCCCTGTTTAGTATCGATCCTCCTCTCGGCTGACATTTTTTGTTCTTGCAGTCCTTTATAGAGTTTTTTTTTCCTTTCTTCTCCCTTTTATGATTAGTGGCTTCACTGACTAGTTGTATGTTTGTTTTGCTCTTTTTATTTTTGCTATCGGCTAATAAAAACTGTGGCAAAACTCTTGCCTTCCCTCCTTAAAATTTTTAAAACACCTCTATCTATGAGCTGTACATGCTCTAAAAGAGAAACCTGAAATTAGTGGTACCAGGATCAGAAGAGTATTTTCAGAATGTATGAAGAGTATCTTCAGGATGCTTATATGATGCAAGAACAACAGAAGAGAAAGAACACAACACTTCTGTTTTCGATAAAGGAAGTTTCATTGATCTTCAAGTTTGCTACATCGTGTTCAGAGAAAGAACACAGCGCGAAGTACTTCAGTATTTTTATAGATCTTTGTCGGGACTCGGGATAACAAAGCAAGCTGGGCTAGCTACTTACAAGTCAGCAGAAGCAGACACTTCATGTCCATCAATCCATACTAGTATCCTCTTGATCTTGGCACGATCCGCACTTCCCTCATTCATGCAAGACCGTGCAAGCAGAGGGCAGTTGTTAATGCTCACGACCTGCACTGAGCTAGGCAGGCCTCTATTTGGCAGGGACTCAATGGAACCACAGTCTGAAATCTCAAGTCTTATTAACGAATGAAGACCATCCATGTTCGGAAGGTAAGTAAGCTTCCCACAAGAAACAATCTCCATGTCTTCCAATGCTTCCAGGCGTTCTATGCCCCATGGCAGTTCACGAAGCAGAGGACAATGCCTCACAGAGAGGTGAGTCAGATTACATGGTGGCCAATCCTCTGGTATATACTGCAGTTGCTCGCAGTGGCTGATTTCAAGGCGTTGTAAAGATTTATGCAATTGTCCAATTTCTGAGGGCGAGGGGAAGCTCACTGTAGGCATTTTGCAAAGGGTGATGGATATAGGAGAAGAAAGTTTGCGCCATGATCCCCATATCCACTTGCCACTTGCATTTACGTTCACGTGCTTCAGAGATGGGAAATTCCGAAGTCCATGAAAATGAATTGACCCTTCCACTGTTAGCTTCGTCAGTGAAGGAAGGCTGTGAGTCACTTGTTCCAGCTTGCAGCAATTCTCAAGAACAAGCTCAAGAAGACTAGGGAGGGCACATTTCCCATCCCCATCCCAACGTTGCAGTCTGTCCTATCCTCTCCAAATGCAGCTTCTTTAGTGATCGGAAGCTAGCTTTCCGTACTCCATCTTCCCCAAAGCAGCCACCACAAAATTCACTGCAGCTGATAGAGACCAAGCTATCCCAACCCTTGAGATGGAGATTTTCCAAATGAGATAATAACCCAAGGCAAGGAAGAGCCCCACACCTCTTAAAATCACAGGCTCACAGTGACCAGGTTCGTGTAGCCTGCAGAAGCAGAACCAAGCCAGCTAGGGCATGCCATGCCGGTGTAACCTGAAATGGTAAGCTCCTTGATGCTGGTGGGTGCCCTTATGTGATCTAATATTTTCTCATCAGCTTCTTCATTATTGTTGCTGCTAGAGGAAAGCTTTAACTTTTGGAAAATCTTCTTGGAAGCCAACCCGATACTGGTGGGTGTCCCAACTGTTTGCTCAGCTTCGTTGCTCCATGAAAGCTCCAGCTTCTGGAGGAACCGCTTGGAAGCCAATTGAGCCTGTTGGGCTTCCTGCACATCCTTCACAAGATGCATATTTGAAATGAGAAGTTCCCCACGGAGATCGTTCAACTTGGCCAACTCCCCTATACCACCTCTGTGGGTGTGGACAATAGACCTCTCGCTTATGACGAATCTTGACAGGGTTTGAAGATTCGTCAGCAACCCTATATCCTTGGGCATACACCTCAAGCTGCAGACATTGTGGCGAGGATCACGAGTCATTAGCAGATCAATATGACGTAGGTTGCAAAGGCTCTTTAAATCATGTGGCAACTCTTCCAGATCATAACAGTTTCTGAGTCCCAGTGTTTGGAGATTGTATAGGACACAAATTGACTCGGGTAAGCATTTGATCTTGGTGCCTTGAAGCTGGAGACACCGAAGATGCTTCAGTTTTCCTATCGATTTAGGCAGAATAGTTACACCAAAATGACTTAGATCTAAAGCTCGTAGCCTTGTATATTTCTTATCAATGTCATCAGGGATCTTTAGATTCAAATCCTCAGAACCACCCAAAGCTATCAATGTGTGCAAGAACTTGCCACAGGAAATCACCTGAAACATGTCTTCACTCACATCCTTGTTGAAGACTACTGTTAAATGCTGGACTCTCTCTGGAATGTTGTAAGGTTGTCCCATCACATAACTTCCACAGTCCGCACCTGAGACATGTGAAGCAAGATCGTGCATCATTTCTGACAAGATGTATCTGTGTTCTTCTCCAGTGCGGTCAACATGTCTTATCTGGAAAAAAGATTGACTAACTAAAGATCTGAAGTAAGCTCTTCCAGTGTCCTCAATTGTTTCGTCGCTGGTGTGAGGTATAAAGTCCTGAGCCATCCAATGCTTGATAAGCCATTGCTTATCAAACTGAAACTTTTTTGGAATAATGGAGCTGTATGCAAAACAAGGCTTGAGATGGTAATCTAGCTGTACATAGCTCAGTCGTAGGGCTTTGTTGAAATGACTGGTACTGGAATCCCATTTCTCCTCTCGCAAAATATCTACCCACTTGCTTCTGTCGTTCTCCTGGTGCAGTCTAATGGTGTGTCCTAAACTTGCTGCTATGAAGGGTACACCCTTGCACTTCCGTAGAACTTCTTCCTTCAGTCTGCCAAAACAAACGTTGTCGTAAGTCGTAACACAATTGAAGTATAAATGCATAATGCCACACATGATCTATAAAAGGAAGAATTCCTTTTACTACCCTGACCTATCTTGCTGGACTGTTGCAAATAACAGAGAGATTATCAGGTGCCTAATTTTTTACATTTCTGATTGTTCTACTCAAAATACGTTTACATTTTTTCTGTTACAAAATAAAGTAAAGTTGTAGCAAGGATCTAAAAAGTACCTTGTGTCTAGGACATTTCCAGAATTATGTGCTTGATGCTCTGTGCCTTGGGCGCACTGGCTGAATAATGACAAGCAGTCCTCTTCTTTTAGATGTTGCAACTTATGTGGACCCAAACCCAATGTACCAAGAAGTCGAGCAACATTTTCACTCCTTGTTGTCACTATTATCTTGCTTCCTGGATCACCGCTGAGAAGTGAACGTTTGAGTTTATCCCAGTCCTGCCAGTTCTCATTCCAGTAGTCATCCAGGACAAGGAGGTACCTTCTTCCTCGCAACAGCCGTTCCAGCCTCGTATGGAGGGTGTTGAGGTTATCACATTGAAATGGAAGGCCTTCTATGGATTCTATGATAGATGAAGTGATCCTTTCTATATTGAACTCATGTGACACATGAACCCACAGCTTCAACTCAAAGTGCTTCGCGGCATTGAGGACTAGCTGAGCCACAGTTGTCTTCCCGATATAAGCCTCCCCCACTATTGGCAAGACTGCTGCAACATTGGTGGGCTTCAGATCAGATTGAAGAAGCATCTCTAGAATCTTCTCCTGATCATCATGTCGACCACACACCACGGTTGGAGGAAGCAGGGAGGTTCGGCTCATGCCCACCACCACGTGCTTGGAAGGCCGAGTACATTTCATGTATATTTCTGATACTATCAATTCTCTCGGCGAAATCCTTAATCTTCTTTTCCATGTCATGCCTAAACTGTATACGTAGAGGATTCAAGACAGAAGTTACAGGGCTATTACGCAAATTGGCAAAATGGTGGATCACCTTGCGGCGTTGAACTTCGTAGTAGTACTCATCCAATGCCTCCGTCCCATGGTAGCTAGCATCTTTCAGGCTGGCAAAGAACGCTTCCTCTGACTCAGAAAGCTGTGTCTTCTTCTCAGCTATTCCAAGGATAGCTTGAATCATGTCCAGTTGACAAAACATATGTTCCCTCCTTTCCTCAAGATGATGTTCAGACTGCTGCTCCTTCAAAAATTCTGCGATGGCCTGAAAAAGGGCCTTGCAGAAAGGCTGAGAGTAAAGCATCACCCATTGAGTGGATTGAGTTCCTGAGGAATGAATGTATGATGCTCTGCTCTCACGAGGTATGGAAATGGAAGGATGCTCAAAGGTACAAAAGAGAAGATGGCTGCAAATGCATAGGGACCTCATAAATAGAAAGCTTTGAAGGAAACGCTTACCAATCAAAAACCAGTGAAGACTTGGAATATGTCAATGCAAGGTCAACTCTAAACAACCAAGACCCACCATGATTCTTCTATTAGACATTTAAGGCTAGGTTAAGCCTATCCTTTTCTCGACGCAGAAGCATCAATTGTAACCATGTAATAGCACTTAATTACGCCCCAGCAACGCGGCATCATGCTTAATCCGTTTCATAGACTTTGACTTTCATGCTTTGGAAGGAAAGGAACGGAAGATGCTTCCGCCAAGCCTCGTCCACGGTAATGCAAATCCTCAAGCACATCAGGCATGTGGCAGACCAGTGGATCGATGCCGGGATGGCTAAGCTAGGTTGTCTCTTGCACGAGTAGTCGCCATGTACTAAGTATGCTAGGCGGGGATAAATTTATTGTAAAATCATAGGCCCCTCCTAGTTCACCCGCCTCGTGGTGCGTTGTTGTAAAAACTCTCTTTTTCAATATTAATACAATGACGCGCATACCTTTTGCAAATTCGAGAAAAAAAGTTGACTTTCATGTACAGGTTTCTTGGGTAACTCCACTAGCTCAGATTCGAGTCGTCTAAGCCTGGAGCAGGAGCCGTTCAAATAGCGTTCCTATTGCTAATTATATATAGAAAACAAAAGTTCCTACATAATAATTTCAGGATATTTTCCCTCTTAGGGCATGTTCGGTTGTGGATCAATCCTGGCCTGGATTCAATCCCATTCCTCCCTAAAATACGTGTTCAGTTAGCCTGTGAAACCCTGTATACCGGGTCTGTTTCGATTATACAGCCGCACCCCCGCCTGCAAAGACCTGGTTATACGGCCGCACCCCACCAGGAATGAAACCACTACTCTAGAGTCGTGGAACGAATCCCCCGGAGGCGAGCGCGACGGCTGCGGCGCTAGGTCCTCCCACGGCATCGGCACAAGATCTTGCATACCTGCGAATTGGAGGACTCGCGATGGTCAGTCTCGCTACACACGTACCCCTGGTTCAATCCCTCCTGGATTGGTTCCACTGCAACCGAACATGGCCTTAATGAAACACTTCCGCCCCGGAGCATGTTCGCGAAAAAAAATAATTTCAGGATATTTGTATGTTATTGAGACGACTATTTTCTGCCATAGAAGCTGAAAATAATGGCACCAGCGCACCGCCACAACAATGTACCCCGCTAGTTGAAAGCATATCACAAAGCATGAAGTACCCTGTAAAAAAAGGTCACAGAATTTACATAATTTTCCCACTCGAACATCATCTTTGCTTTCGTGGTGGTGTTCAAACAGAGCAGCAAACCAGTGCGACAATGACTGCAGAAATGTTCGGGCCAATCGTTTGATCCAGCACTATTCTCTTCTCTTATATGTACAATCGTTTGATCACACATCATGTCAAATGCTCAAAATATTTCTTATTTTAGCTAATGGCTTCTTTCATTTTAGAATGATTCCTTTAGCTCCTATTTTTTTTAACTTCTAATAATATATACGAACACAGACATGCTATGAGATATATTCTTGACAAGGCTGGGGAAAATTAAATAGGTCTACTTAATATGTTGATCCTTCATGAGACCTTAGTTTTCTTCGGTGCATGTTTATGCTTCGGGGATTACATCATTGCGTGTATAATATATCCAATTGTGTGAGCCAATGATGAATCATCACGACAAGTGGAGCAAGTTGCACTGTACAAAGACAAATCATAACTTTCAGAAGCTGACACAAGTGAGCAAGTGGAGCAAGGGGGGATTCCATCAGTGGGGAAGAGGGGATATTTAACTATTCTGAGTTCCTAAGAAGCAAAAAGTATTAAGAGCTACTCCAACAAGTACGCATCGGCTAGCTCATAAATCTGATCAGCATTTTGTTTACATGAAGGAGAGATAAGAGAGAAAAGAGAGAGAGAAGAACCAACACTTATTCTCACCCTAGGCTCAGATGGGTTTCAAGATCAGCTGTGCCCCCCCCCCCCCCCTACATGAACGAGAGATAAGAGAGAAAAGAGAAAGAGAAGAACCAACACTTGTTCTCACCCTAGGCTCGGATGGGTTTCAAGATCAGCTATGGGACCCCCCAACCCCCCCCCCCCCCCCTAACCCCACCCACACACACACATGACACACCCATCCCTCTCTCGCTCTTTTTCCTTTTCCTCATGCGACAAGGACTCCTCCATGGCCAGATGAATGCATGCTCTAAGGAGCCGTAGAAGACGAGTGCACCACCACGAGTCAATATTTTATTCTGGTTTGCGCTCCATGGTCATATTTGGACTGCTGAGAGATATC
The DNA here is from genome assembly GCF_019320115.1 of Miscanthus floridulus. Taxonomy (NCBI): domain Eukaryota; kingdom Viridiplantae; phylum Streptophyta; class Magnoliopsida; order Poales; family Poaceae; genus Miscanthus; species Miscanthus floridulus. The sequence goes on along the minus strand of NC_089580.1, from coordinate 66,814,458 downwards.
ACAAGCATGGCTTTCACTTAAACTCTTGCATGATCATGATGGCGCGCTCTAAGACCAAGCATTAGAGACCATTGAGCATTGACCATCTGTTGCTAGCTACCAATTCACTAGGGAAATGTAGTGGTGATTGGGCTTCAGGTCTCGCCCATGATAGTGCCATGAGCAACTTTAGCAATGGCCCCTACTTTTGGTATGAGAGTTTTTTTTGTACTTTTGAGGGCCATGTTTTTTTAGAAAGCACCACCCTAGTGCGGCCTTCACAGGAGGCGGCTAGGTGCAGGACGGGATCGAACCCCCGCTGGCCGGCTCCTCCCTTGGAGCCTTCACCACTGGGCCATATGCCATCCGCTTGAGGGCCATGATTTATGGGCTCAATTCCAACAACAGCCTTTAAATCACGATCCATACTTCTCTGGGACCCATTTGTCAGTCATATTACTCCTTTTTTTTCTTGTTTTCTTCCATCTCTCATTTTTTCTCACATGCTGGGAGAGGGGCACACCAAGAGAGGAGCAGACTGGGAGGGAGGCCGATGGTGGTGGAGGCTAGCGAGAGGAGGTGCCGACAGCGAGGCTGAGCTAGAGCAGAGGGTGTGTTGGGAGAGGGCATCAAGGATGAAGGAGGCATGCTGGGAGATGGGACGCCGGGAGAGTGTGTACCGTGCCAAGAAAGGGAACGCCAAGGTGTGGATACCGCGCCGGGACAGGGTAGGAGCTAGGGAGGAGATAGCCATGTCGAGAGAGGGGATGCCAAGTGAGAAGGGAGCCGAGGAGTAGGCAGGCCGACGCAGGGGAGGTTAGATCTGCGCCAGGGAGAAGGGGTTCGCGCCAGGAGGGAGGGAGGCCGGTGCTAGGAATAGGGGACACCGGATCTAAGGTTGAGGCCCTAGGAGCGAGTGATTGAGGAGGGAATTTGTGGACCTCCTACTTTTAATGGCTAGAGTAAGGGTCCTCTTGGAGTCCGTTTTTTGTTCTTCTGTCTAAAAAAATAAAGTAGGAGTTTAGGTAGAGGCCTTACTAGAGTTGAGCTCCACGCTCATGAAAAAACAGGGGGCAAATAACTCGAGACGTGGCTTCGACTCATTCGTCTTGCAGTCTTACTTGTTGTGTGGTCCATGTGGAAGGAACTGAGGAAGTGTTTCTTTGACCAGGTAGTGGCCATGCTGGTTGATGTGTTCCAACGCATTGTTGAGGAAGGGAGCCAGTGGATTCATCAGCTTGGTAACAGGCATCTTGGGTCGCTAAATTTGTAGTTGTGAATGTATCAATCAGCTTCTCTTGCTTTTGGTCACAAATTCACTATCTGAGTGTTTGGTTTGGAGAATAAAATCATCTAGATGAGTTGATGTATCATGAGTCCATTCCTCAAATTTAGTGGAATGACCCTATTCCTCAACTACTACTAATTATTAGCTTGTGAAGAATGAAGTGATAATAGATCAACTCATTCTATTATATAAAACAAACAAAAAACTAGGGAGTGAGATGATGATGGACCACTTCATTTCACAAATCAAACACTCCCTACATGTTGTAATCGTGCTTTGTAATCTCTCTTACTATATATCTTTACAAATGGGTGTGCCCATCGCCACCAAAGTACACAAAGTAGTTATTGTATTATCCCACTCTCTTAATGAAATATATATGTGTCATGGCACGCTCACGGAAAAAAGCATCAATCATTGAGAATTCTCTTTGACGATTAAAATCTTTCTCTGTTTTTTCAAAAGAGAGGTTATTCTCACTTAGGATAACTTGGCAAAGAGGAATTGGAATAGAGATAGGTCCTGCTGTTTTTTTTAGCAAACCTTGAACCATCCAACATATTTTTTAATGCTCGCATGCCATGTTTGGAGAGCAGTCCATATGGTGTTAGGAATTAATCCACCTCGAAATGGCAAAACTTATTTGATGTTTGGTACTCTTGGAAAGATAAGAATTTTCTATCACTCTTACTGATTGGTGCAGTAACCCTTTTATGGTCAATATGGATAACAAGAAACAAAAAAAAAAATTGACAATTGTTTACCCAATTCTCTTTTTTGCAAGTGTTATTCAGGGATACCCATTGTCTTCAGTTTTGAGCCCAATTGCAATGGTATGAGTATGAACAAGCAATTATGTGGGGGGCTTCTCGAACTTTGGAGACCATGCCAATAAGCCTTTTGCGTCCTATGGATGGCCTTCTTCGTTTAGAATCAGGTCTTGAGTTGGTTTTTATATAAAAAATTTGTCATCCTAGAATTGTTGAGTTGTAATAAGTTGGTCCGATTCCTCTTCAAGGGATGAAGCCGGATACTCTTTCCATTATCTAAAAAAAGTACAGGAGAAGGTGACTTCAAATGAAGAGGGGCCTCTTAAGTTAGGTGCACACTGAAGAAAATTAAAACTTAGGAAAAAACCAACAGGAGACAGGGACTTGTGAAGGTCCACTGCAATTGACTGGTTACCAAAAGACAGTTTTTGAATGGAAAAAGAGCATGTGCAGGGAAGATAGCAATGTGAAGACCAATGTCTTGGACGCTATTAACGAGATGAAAGGTATGCACTAACAATTGCATCTTATTTTCAAGGAGCTTTGGCTACATTTTTATTCCTTTATATATGTATGTATATATATATGCGAATCCACTGATACGTCTCCATACAAACCATCCACATCAGCAGGCCACTAACACATATAATTATGATAGTTATCTTTTCATGGAAACTATCCGTAAAAATGAGCTACATCATTCACAAACGTGCATTTTAATTATCTACATTAATATGCTACACTATGCACTAACATTCATTTATAATAGTTTATCTCTTCATGCAAGTAAATATAATTATCTATTTTTATTCCAAATCACGCTATCCTTCTTGTTTATATTTATATATGTATGCGAATGGTTCGAGGACCTTTTGTTACACTGTTCAACTATTCACAATCTTTCTTATTTCAATCTTTATCCTTTTTTTTATGAAAGTAGATGTTCTTCTTTGCCTATTCACTCTAGGGAGCGTTCGGATTAGCTAGGGTACTGCTCTGCGAAGTATTGCTTCATTCTTTATCACTGAAGAACATGCTAGGGCAATCGAGAACCAGTAGGAGACTTGGAACTTGTCAAGGTCGTCAATTGTGATTACCAGGGTAACAACTGACATGAACATCTACTACGACGAGGTCCACCTTTTGAATAGAATCAATCAATCAGACATCAATAATAGGGCGGAGATCGATGTTTATTGCACTGTTTATTGAGAAGGAAAGATATTAGGCTATCTCCAACGGTGCAGCCCCAAAACGAATACTCATACCATGGTTTAGGTTACGCACAGTACAAAGATAGCGTACCCAAAACTTCCGTTCTCCAACAGCCAACCCAAAGGCAACGGAGGAGGAGCCGGCGGCCTCGGGCCTGGCGGCGCACGGCGAGCTCCGACCCTGGCGGCGCGCAGCGAGCTCGGCCCCGGCGCGCTCGGCCCCGGCGCGGGCGCGGGCGGACCTCGGCCCCGGCGAGCTCGGCCACGGCGCGGGCGCGGGCGGACCTCGGCGCGCTCGGCCCCGGCGCGGACGCGGGCGGACCTCGGCCCGGCGCGGGCGTGGGCGGACCTCGGCCCCGGCGAGCTCGGCCACGGCGCGCTCGGCCCCGGCGCGGGCGCGGGCGGACCTCGGCGCGCTCGGCCCCGGCGCGGACGCGGGCGGACCTCGGCCCCGGCGCGGGCGCGGGCGGACCTCGGCCCCGGCGCTGGCGTGGGCGGACCTCGGCCACGGCGCGCTCGGCCCCGGCGCGGGCGCGGCGGACCTCGGCCCCGGCGCGGGCGCGGCGGACCTCGGCCCCGGCTCCGGTCGTGGTGGTGGGACCCCGCCTGCGTGGAGACGCAAAGGGAAGGAGAGGACGCAATTTTGGGTACCGTCCATCGCCGGACGCAAAATGCCTGCTGCGTTTGGCTACTCTGTTGGAGAGCGATTTTCTCCGGTAAAAGTACTGTGCACGATGTAAAATGGGTATGGGTCACGGTTTGGGTACTTGGTTGGAGACAGTCTTAGTAACTGACAATGGGTGCTAGCTTCATCTTTGCCTGGAGGAACCTTTAACTGTGTCTGTCGTTGGCCCTCCACCCAATTTTTCTGTTGTATACACAAATATCAATAGTTTGATCGTATATAAACATAAACTGCTTACATCTTTCTTCTTTTAGCTCTTTGGTTTCTTTCGTTTTTGAGTGACTCCTAATTTTAATTTTTTTAAACTCCAAGAGTTGCCCATTTATTTACGTTGTTTACATGACATCTTCTTTACAGGGCAGGGGAAAAAACTGTTCTAATCCTACTATTTGTTAGGCCTTTGCGAGAGCTTAGTTTTCTTTGGTGCTGTCATTTTGAATGTCTTTGCGGCTCACATATATACATGATATAAGTTAAGCTTCTGTTAACTAATTAGTGTGACTGGATATAATAACATTAAAAAAAAGGTAACTGCAGGATGGGACAGCAGTATAACTCGCACCTTAAAAATATACTTTCAATGACTAATAGCTGAATGGGACAAATATCAGCAGTCCGATGGACCAAAATCACACAGTTTAATTGTCAATGGACCAAGATATTAACAAATCGGATGGTTCAAGGTCGCCTATTAAAAAAAATATTAGGGCTCAAGGAACTGTTTAAAATCTCCAGCTGCTTGAACCAATGGATGAAGCATAGCAAGTTCGCATCAAGACAAGTGTAGTAAGTTGGCTGCACCAAGGACAAAGAATCACTTTCAACAGCAGAGATGTACCCATGATTTTGTCACTGCTTGATAATTACAATTTACTCCCTATGTCCCTAAAATCTGTCCCACGGTCTGCGTGCCAATAAGTTTAATTAGATTTATAGAAAATATTAGCAACATTTACATCTCTAATGTCAACCCTCGGCACGTCAACCAAAAGTGTGAAATTGCATTTAATGAAAAACTTGCGCTATTGGCGTATGTTCACGGAAAAAAGGTGCGAAATTGAAAGGAACTTCTTCAGTAGCCGTGACAAGTAACGGAAAGAAAATCATAAGAAACAACATAAGATAAATTAAGTAGATCAAAACATGTTTGGAATACAGAAAATAAGTTCAATAACAAACTTATTAAATTACAAGTGTTCTGTTTAGAATCAGGTTGTTGAAACATCGCAGCAAGTTGACCGCACTAAGGACAAAGCATGCCTTATCAAAAAGAGAGAGAAAAGGACAAAGCATCAATTTCAGTTGACAGAGACTGTTATGACTCTATCACTGCCTGAATAATCTACAGAAGTAACTAAGGCTATGTTTGGTCGGCAAGCGTGTTTGAAGAGGGAACTGCTGGGTTGGGGACGGTTTCTCGGGCATGTCGGTGTTGCTTGTGCGTTCTGCTTCGTGAACGGACCTGTGTTGTGCGGTTCAGTCGCCAATACTCCTGTAATAGCCCCGTAGTGCATTTTTTTTCCTTTCGCTTTTTTGGGCGACCGCCTTGTTCAGTGCTGACCTCTCGGCAGCTTGCTCAGGACGGTTCGTGGGTGTAAAAAACTATCCAATCTTCTCTTAATGAAATCGATAATGATTCCACCCGAGCATCCATGCGGCTGGACGCGTCTCCCCACTCGCTAACGTGTCTTCGCTTCCTCTCGTCCGCACCCTGCCGAAAAAAATAAAACTGTCCACCGTCCGCCTCCACCGCGTTGCCTGCCCCCACCGCGCTGCCCCGTCGCGCACGCCCACCTCCACCGTGCGGCCATGCTCGCCGCGGCCGTGCTCCACCACGCTGCCTGCTCGCCGCGGCCGCCTGCACCAATCTGGCGAGCCACGACCGCCTCCACCGAGCCGACGAGCCTCCACGACGGATGCTCCAGCAAGCAGCCGAGGGGGGGGGCGGGGTGAGCTTTGTGTGAAGCCGTCCCGTCGGCGAGTTGCCCGCGCCGCTGGCGCACGACGAGCTCCATGTGCCACCATCAAGCTCCACAACGACAAGCCTTAACAAGATGACATTGCGTTGAAAGCCCATATTGCAAAAGTATGTTTCAAGTGTTTCAGATGTTTCATCTTGATGTTGCAAAAGTAGATCGGGTTCAAGTGTTTCAAATGTTTCATCTTGATGTTGCAAAAGTAGATCGGGATGTTGCACATGTTGCAATGGCTATACATGTATGTTTCAAGTGTATGTTCCGAATGTTTCATCTGTTTTTTCTAGACGTATGTTTGCAAGTGTTTCATCAGGATGTTGCATATATTTTTGTAAGTGTTTCAGATGTATGTTCCAAGTGTTTAAGTTTTTTTCGTACATATGTTGCAAGTGTTCAATCTGGATGTTTCAAAAGTAAATTTGGTGTTACAGCAAGTGTTTCATATGCATATTTCAAGTGTTGCATCTATCTTTAGACGTACGTTGCAAGTGTTGCATCTGGATGTTTCAAAAGTAGATTGGATATTTGCATCTCCCTCCTCGTTTTTTTGCCTCGCATCGGTGTCTCTTCCTTCTCCGGCGCCGACTAGGCATCCGCCGCGCACCCTCCCCCTCTTTTCTCGATGGTGGTGACGCTCAGGCCGATGTGGGCCCCTGCGGGGGGGGGGGGGGGCGAAACGGCGCGAAAATGACTGCAGGTGCCGGCCGTCTGGACATCCAAGCGCTAGTCATGCTGTGATGAAATATATGTAAAGCGCACTCTCGAAAAAAATAAAGGCTATGCTTGGTTCCTAGGATTTGATATGAATTTGAAAGTAATCTAATAATAAAATAGAAAGCACTTTCTGGATATTATTTTAATTCATGGAATCTAAACATGACCTAATATTAAAGATTGAAGAGATTCTTCTGTCCCCCTTTTCATACTTTCCAAACTGCCCTTGTGTCTCTCTTGATCCGCATCTGACTTGGATTCATGGCCGTGCACATATGAATTACAAACATGTGTATTTGTGTGTCCAGCAATATTTATTGGAACAAACAACATGGCTGTTATATAACAGCCTGTTCGTTTCGGCTGAAACGATCGTGGATTATTACTGCTGGCTGATTTGGTGTGAGAGAAAAATACTGTTCTGGCTTATAATCCACGATCGTTTACGATCAAACGAACAGGCTTAAATCTTCGACGCACAAAGTCGTTCAGATGATCCTGCATAAGGCGTACATTCCATTGCAATGCACAGGCACGTATTCTTGTTATTACAAGTTCTAAAGGTCATCCTCATCCTACATCAGATATTCCTGTTACATGTGCTATTACAAGTTGCATCTTGCTAAATGTTGCCATCAAACGTGAAGCAAAAAGTTCAAAATTGAAAGGAGAAGCCAAGTATTTTCAGAAAATATGTTCCATAGTTGCACCTAATATATCTCTTCAACTTTTTCCATGGTATCCCCTCCAAGTTGATGGCATCCTTTCAAAATGTTCCACGGAATTCCATTTGAGTAAACATGGGAAGCCCGTGAACACACACGCGCGCGCGCTCAGTGGCAGAGCGTGGTGTTTTCCAAGTGCATAAGAGGGAATAAAGGATAGGACAAAGACATAAATGTAGTAGCACAGAAATAAAAAGGCAAAATGATTGGAACTTCTTCTTTTTTATAGCTAAACTGGGTGAAACTTCTAGAAAATCGACTTGTCAGGGTTAGGTAAATATTTTAGGATCAATAGTACCAACGTATTTCAATATCTAAATCAGCAGGATGGGGATGGCATGTAGAACTACCCATGTCGGGTATTACTTATTGATCAAAAGTATTACACACCTCAAGGCCGAAGAGCTACCTACTCCTTAAATGGTGGCCTTTAGCCATTCCAACCCTAAGATAAATATAATAATCATATTTCGTCTTTTTCGCCCTTCACACTCGGGCTCGAGGGTGGGATTCATTCATCCAATTGATGAGAAAAAGAACAGGCCAAAACCCCATCAAATCATCAATTTGACCGTCATAATTAAGAATGTGAAGGGATGGACGCCCTATTTTTTTTTTGGTATGTGAAGGAGTTCTGTCAGCTATTGCCTGTGGTCTATGTTACTGATTTCTTCCATGTATAATTGGAATCTTACTATTTTTTAAATGTGAGTGAACTTCACTTCTTATAATAGTCAATTACAGAATGGGAACACACTTGAAACCATACACACCTAATACACTATTTCTTTTCGTGTCCTAAAAGAACTTCAATTAAACGAGTTCTACTAGGAACCCACACATGGCGTGGTTTAGAAATTGGTAAAGGCAACTTGAATTTTCTTGGTAAAAATATATACTTTATTTTCAAAAGATATTGGTGAACTACATGATTTAGTAGAAAATGGATTTGGTAAGTGATTGTAGTAGCATGATTTGTGGTTTCTCGTTCTATCAGTTTCTGTTAATTATCAGTGAAAATTAGTTCATTGGACCTAAAAGAATTGTATTTCCTTTCTTGGCCTTTTTTTTAAAACTTCCCTGTTGGGCCCCAAAACGAAATTCGTTTCCTTTCTTGGTTCTTCTGTCCAGTCCGTTTGTCTCTACCGTGAACCAACCCTTTGGAGCAACACGAGAAGACCAAAATGCCCTTACCCGTTCGTATTTCTACATGTGTTGAAGCGTAGCCGCTCGCAGTCGCGATATAGGCACGTGCATGCGTTGGGCGGCCAAACCCTAGCCTCCACTTTTCGGCAATGGAGAAGGGCGCCACCGACGAGGTCCCGCTGGTGGTCAGGCCAGCTCCGGATCTACCTCAGCCGCGCCACAACATAGCGGCCTGGCTGGTCATGAGCGTCCGAGTCACCCGTGCGGGCCTAGGCACCGCCACATCGGGTTGGCTGGCGCCGTGAGCTAGGGCGTCGAGCAAGGCCTGGCCACCGGTCGCGCTAGTCTGGGCGCCACCTTAGGGGTGGCCGCCGGCCGCGCAGGCCTGGACGCCTCCTCGGGTGTGGCCAGTGCCGCGAGCCAAGAGTCCAGCGCAGGGATGGCTGCCGCTGCAGCCCAGACATCCGAGGCAGTTGCTGGCCAGGCTTCGCAAGTGACTGATGGAGACGACGATCAAAGTGACTTGCTCGGAGGGTGAGTCTAGCATCGTCGTTTTAATTTCCATCACCTACAAATTTGCATGGCCGTGAATATGGCGAATTCCTTGTGTTAACAGGTTGGATTCTAGTCAAAACTTAGAAGCAACTAACATAAAGAGAAATAGCGATGATTGTACTCCTGAAGCATCTAGAAGGTAATTGACACTAATGCTGAAATTTTGTGTTACTATTAATGGCAACTTAGTTAGGAAACTAAATAGATGCTCTCTATCATCACGGCCAAAACTTGGAGATTTCAAGTAAGACTAAGGGAAAACATAGTAAATCTAAATTTAGACCATCCAAAAGGTAGTTTTCCTAATTCTGAATTTTTTCCATTCAAATATTCTATATTAAACTAACACCATTTATTGCTGAAAACGAACGTTTCTAGGTCAAGAATTGGCTCAAATCAGCCGGGACCAAGGGCTAGGTACAAAGCATAATGCGCCACTTGACAGACCCTCCATAGGTACTAGAAGCAAAAAAAACATAATCACCTAGCCCTACAATGAGTACAAGAAGCAAAAGAAGACTTAACCTTTGATTTTCGATATGCTTGTTCGCATATGTGATGCCATGTACTGCATGTTGGTTTGGCTTGGTTAATGTGAGCCAATGTATGTGAATTTATTTGTGAACTTAGACATCTCGTTTACATATGTGTGCACCTTGTTCATGTATGACCTGAACCTACTTAATGTTCCATCCATTGATTTGTCATCATTGTGTATGTGTGCACTTGAATTGCAGTTGTGGATTTTATATGCATTTCAAATGGTCGGTGTGATGTATGTCATGCGCAAATATAAAAAATAATGATTCCATGCTTGAAAATATATTGTACATTATTTTGAGAAATTATTGATAGTAGGCAGCATGAAAGACCTTTATGGCTCTATTGTTGCACATGACGTTACGGCTAATGTACTGTTGCCTTAGACACCAGAGGTAAAAGGGTAATTTTACGTACAAGTTAACACCGTTATAGCCTCAGACTAACAGAAGGGCCAAGAAAGGAAACAAATTTTATTTTGGGCAATAGAGAAGTTCATAACAAAAAGGTCTAAGAAAGGAAATGCAACCTTTTTTTAGACCAAGGAACTAAGTTTCTCTTATTATTCCGCCGGGGGTTGATACCCCACGGTTTTAGTTCAAAAAAGTTTCTCTGATTATTATGTCCACCCTTACTAAATAGGAAAAGTCCACATTACCTCTCTCAACTTTCGCGAAAGTCTGCTTTTCCTCTCCAAACTCTAAAACCGGGCAAAATACCTCCCTCAATTTTTAAAACCGTTCATCTTACCTCCTTGGCCCTGTTATAAGCGGTTTTGAAGGCGGTTTTGTCTTTTTCTTTTTTATTTATTTCGGCTGAATCTTTAAAAAATTATAGTAAATCATAGAAAAATCATAAAATAGAAAATCCAATTTTGTTGGACTCCACGTGAGTAGATCTACACAGTGAACATATAATATAGTAGGCTTCAATACAAAGTTTTTGCTGTGGCTTTAGATCTATGCTTTTTTGTAATTAAATGGAATAATTCATAGCTGTAGTTTCTATGGTTCAATTATTGTGATTTTTTTATGGTGAGCTAATTATTGTATGCTTAAACTGTAGTAAAAATTTCATACTCATTGGATCATGTATAACTTAGTTACAGATTTTATTTAGGTTTATGCATGTTAAATATAAATAAATCTATAACTAAGCTATACATGATTGAATGAGTATAAAATTTTTACTACAGTTCAATCATATAATAATTAGCCCACTATAAAAATTTTTATCACAATTGGACCATAGAAACTGCAGCTATGAATTATTCTAATTAATTACATAAAATCATAGATCTAAAGCCATAGCAAAAACTTTGTACTAAAGCATACCATATTATATGTTCACTGTGTAGATCTACTCACGTGAAGTCCAATAAAATTAGATTTTCTATTTTTTTCTATGATTTACTATGATTTTTTAAAGATTCAACCGAAATAGATAAAAAAGAAAAAGACAAAACCGCCTTCAACACTGCTTATAACAGGGCCAGGGAGGTAAGATGAACGGTTTTAAAAGTTGAGGGAGGTGTTTTGCTCGGTTTTGGAGTTTAGAGAGGAAAAACGGACTTTCGCGAAAGTTGAGGAGGTAATGTTGACTTTTTCCTACTAAATAATAGATGTTGTGCTATCCTAGCCCAGCCCAGCCCAAACTTGTAAGTGGACCAACAGTTTGTATAAATATGGCTCAAAATGGCCCAATAGCCCGCCATTGGGTTTTAAAGCTGACGTCACCAATCCACACTCTCCCTCCGGCCGCCTCCACGGACTCTCCATGGAGCGGCTCAAATCGGCGGTGCCGACCGAACTCCAGCGGGCCGTCGGCGAGGGCACGGCTGCCGACCTCCCCGCCACCACCTCTCGCCTGTTGGCCTTCTTCCACACCCTTCCTCTCTTCCACCAGGTAACCACCGCCCACCCTCCCCTTTAGTTTCTCGATGCCCCTCTACGGCTCTACCCCAGGAGACCTGAGTTTGGCTGCTAGATCGCTGGTTCTGAATGGCTGTTTCCGACTGCAAGGTTATGCAAGAGCTGACCGACCCCGAACTTGCGCTGTGCCGCAAAGACAAGGTGAAGGCTGTAGAGTTCAAGGGCCACGGCAATGCGTGCTTCTCAAGGAGGGAGTTTGGGCAAGCTCTCCGGTACTATTCGCAGGTTTGCGTCCACCTACTTATTTGGAACATGCGGATTGAATTTTCACTTTGGTTGGTCGAAATTATATAACGGCTGTAAACTTGATTGATATTATAAATAAGAGCCAGGTGGTTCTTAAATTGAACATCTTTGTTTGTTGCTGTGCCAAGAAAGCATATCAACGGAACAGTTAAAAGAATTACAGAAAGAAACGATAAATATCGCTACATTGGAATTGGATGGTGAGCTTAAATGAGTGTATTGTTTCAGTGTTTCACACCAAATATACAATCTTTTGGATGTAACACTTCAAAAGCAGATGTCTCTGTAGCTATGATTACATTCAGAGGGCAGAGCCATGACTTTTTTAAAAAAAATTTTTTTTTTATGAAAGCCATGACTGTTTGAAAGGAGGTGCTTTATGCTTACATTCTAGCTAGATCGGTGTTATAACATTCGAATTTAACTTCGCAACTGTTCTTAGACTCCTGAAAATACATGGATTGCTTAGACATTCATGGGCTCAGGGGGTGCTGCAGCACGGACAGCACCTGTCCTGGCTCTGCCCCTGATTACATTTTTCACCTGTTGTAACACTAAAGTTAAGCAGCTACATCTGCAGTCATCCTAGAATTGAAGTTTGTGGGCAGCTACCAAGTTCAGAAGAAATTGTATTTTTCACCATTGAAGTTTGTGGTCAGTTAGATTGTTAAAATAGTGGCATATTTACACAACCGATCCCCATCCATCCATTTGGAATGGTAATTTTGCTGTGGCTGATTGATGAATATTCTATCATGATAATAACAGATTGTTTGAATTATATCTTGCAGGCATTGCGTCATGTCCCGATTAATTCGGATGGCATGGATGTGAAGTTGGTATCTGCAATATATGTCAATCGAGCCTCCACCATGCATGTTAGTCTTACGTTTTGAATTATATCTTGCAGGCATTGCGTCATGTCCCGATTAATTCGGATGGCATGGATGTGAAGTTGGTATCTGCAATATATGTCAATCGAGCCTCCACCATGCATGTTAGTCTTACGTTTACTTGTTTGCAGAATATGAACAGCGGACAAATTTGTGCCCTTTTTTAGTATCGAGTTTAATAAGTATTTGAGTCTATTAGGCTGAAAATAGGACGTGAAGATATACTTGTGGCAGGTGGATAGCAGAACAAGTCTATACCCACAGTTCCACAAAGCTTTAGAGACTGTTGGTTAAGATCTGTGAAAAATATTGAAAAGCTTGGAGTGGATGTACTAAATGTGTTTTCTGCTACTATTTATTTCTGTCACTGGAAATAATATTACTTTGTACTTTTGGCTGAAGAGTTTCTGTATTCTAATCATTCTTCTCTACTATGCAGAAATTAGGTCTGTTCAAAGAATCTCTAAGGGATTGTGACAGGGCCATAACCATTTCACCTAATTATTCTAAGGCATGACATTGCTGTTTCACATAATTATACTGAGGTCTCTGTTTTGAAGAATTCAAGCAAAAGCATGGAGGTTACTCTTTTCATTTCGCCTGTTTCTGCATTTCAGGCATGGTACAGGAAGGGAATGGTAAAAACAGCGCTTAAGAATTATTCATCTGCAGTACATGATTTAGAGGTTGCATTGAGCCTGGAAGTGACTTCTTCAGGGAAGAATAACATAGAACAAGAGCTAAAGTTGATTTTGCAAAAGCATGAAAGTGTCAATGAAGCTGGGACATCAAACTGTGATAGCAAGGATGAAGATTTGCCTCTTGCAGGTTAGAACTTCTTATGTGCAGTCCATACTACTTTCTTCTGTTGGATGCGTACTTAGTGACAGATATTATTTGACTAACTGACAGGACAATCTCATAAGGTTGTTATAGAAAGTATCTCAACACCAAACAAAGGTAGAGGAATGGCTTCTACAGATGATATCCCCCCAGCTTCGTTGATTCACGTCGAGGATCCTTTTGCCGCGGTATTAATTAAGACCCATCTCTGTTTATGCCAAATGACATTTCTCCGTCTTCCTATAGTATGTATCGCTGAAGCCACTACAATTTGCATATATGAATGGCCCTAAATATTTGTTTAATGTGCATACGAGATTGCTTTCTGAGGTCTGGTGTTTATGTCATGTCTATGAACCTGTTTTTCCTCAACTAGATGAATAATTATTGCTTCTAATTTCAGTTTGTGTGCATGAACTGAAGGTTTGTGTGTTTCTTACGTGCAACAGTTGAATGCAGATTATCATGAAATCTTCCCGTGAAATACTACTGCCACTTTTGCTTCAGTGAAACTCCAGCAGATGTTGTATTCTGTCCTTCATGTACAATACCAATTTACTGTTCAAAAAGGTGCCAGGAGCAATCCGTAGGTGATATTTCTTGTGATGAAGATACTCATCTTGGATATTCAACAAGTATTGCAAACCTGAGTATAACTTCTACTAGTTGCAAGTCTCCAAGATCTAAGCTATTTGCTGAACACAAGCATGAATGTGGAGGTGCCAATTGGGCAGCTGTTTTACCAACTGATGTAGTTTTAGCTGGACGAATAATGGCACGCAGCATAGAAAAAATGATGCTGTCTGGAAACAGTTTTGCTATCTCCGGGCCAAATTTGGTAAAGTACCTCATTTCTAAATTAGGTTGACATTCTCTTATGCTGTTAGCACCCAAATGTTATGGCATAGATGATATCATATCAGGAATTAATGAGCTAAGTTCGCTATTGCAGGATCTAGTTCACCATTATGATCAACATTCTCCTGCCAACAAGTTGGAATCACAGATATATGCAATTGTCCTATTGTTATGCCTCCAAAATTATTATAGATCAGACCTTTTGTGGACAGAAGATTCTTTATCACAGGTATATATGACATTTATCTTCAGAGATTATCGTTCTAATATACCAGGTTAATGAGTATGGTCTGAAATCTAAAATTGATGGCAATTCGAGTTCCAGGTTTTTGAATTATTATATAAATTTGTCACAATGCTAATTGTTATCAAATGTCTTGATCCATACTGTTTTGATGGAGATAACCAGTCCTCCTTGGAGATTGCCAGTTTCATTTTCCTCAGTAACCTTAATCTCATCTCAACAAGACCAGTATTTATTGAACTTCCTTCTGTGTAGTCCTCTTTAGCACATTTTTTATTTGCTTTTATACCTGGAAAGCCATTTTTTTAACATGCAAGAATTTGTGTCATTCCATTTTTAAAAGTGGTACAGAACGAAAAGGTCTTTGACTTGCAAACTAAGTAAACACATCAAACCAACCAAAATATGGAAGAAAAGCATAATCAATGAGGATTACTGTTATATAGTCAGTCTTCAACGACTGTAAATAGCCTTTAGATCACTAGCCATCCCGCAATGCAAGTCTGCAACTGTGTCTAGCGTCTTATCTAAAGCCCACTGGTTGCCCTCATGCCAGTCAGACAAGAAATCAGGCAAGCTTGGAACTCAAGCTTCAGTCAGATACCCCTATGGTACTTGGGTTCAAGGATGTTCTTATCTATACCATGGTTTTGTTTCTCATTACTATGGTTTCCTATATACTGCAATTCCCTACAAACTTTTTCCCTGAGGTATACAAAAATTATAGAGTATCACATTCACATTTTATTTTGGGAAAGAAGAAACTCATGTGTTGATTATCCTCTACAGCTGGTTCTTTTGATATTTCAAATTAAAGTCAATTCAATTGCTATTGTCCGAGTGAGGTCGGTGGATGGAAGCCCAGAGCTCACAGTAAATACAGGTGTTTCTGGAGCTGAAGGTGCAAACATGTGTGGTGTGGAGCAGGTCTGTCTTTTTATACTTTCTGTAATTTTTTCTGGGACTGGGAGCAATCTATCATCCAGCTATTAGAGCTGCAAAAGGTCGTTTGGTTCCTGTTAATCATTGTGCGTTATCTCACGCTGATAGAACACAATTCCAACCCAGAAGCTCAATACTGAATTAGATTAAAAAAACGGAGAAAGAGGAATTCAAAGTTATTAAAAAATATTGTATCAATTATCAAGTAACTATAATCACAGTATATGAGGCTGGTTTATTGGCATAAAAGGCGCCTCACTCTAAATTGTGGTCTTGTGCTCTGTAACCTTTGTCTTGTGTTTTGTTTGCTCACTGTCAGGTCAGGGTTGCTCAAGCTGTTTATGTATCTGGTAGCCTGTTCAATCACTCATGTCAGCCCAATGTACATGCATATTTTCTTTCACGTGCGCTCGTGCTGAGAACTACAGAATTTGTAAAATCCGGGAGCCCAGTTGAACTGTCATATGGTCCACAGGTTTCACTAAACCCCGCCCCCCTCCCCCCAGTTTCCTCCATCTCTCTCTGGAGCAGAGTTGAATGCCTTATGCTTTGAACTTTTCATGCTTCTGATTTCTAGGTTGGTGAGATGCAACTTTCAGAGAGACAGAAGTCACTTCAAGAGAATTACTACTTCAGTTGTCAATGTTCAAGTTGCTCAGAGCTAAATCTATCAGACCTTGTTTTGAATTCATTTTGTTGTCCACAAAGCAACTGCCTTGGTGCCATATCAGAATCAACTTACTACAGGTCCAAAGAGAATTTTGTGAATGTTTCCCTAGGAGGATCTTATGTCTGCAAACTATCATTGTCTGTACGGTTATTTTCGTATACTATGCTTTTTTTTAAATATCTTCTCATTTACTTCTCTAGTCACAAATACTCCTCTAGTCACAAATAAGTTTCCTTTTAGACTAACATGGTCTTCAAAACACAACTTTGAATACTACTTTTGCTACAGAATATTTATGAATCAAAGCAAATTTGTTTACTTTTATGACACTAAATATTTCATGACACCTGACAAATCTACTCGTGTTATTTTTAAATATCCAAACTCAACATATAAAAAGAAATATGCAATCAAAATTTTGAATGGTTGACTTAAGATAACTTCAAAACATCACTTGTGACTGGAGGGAGTACTTAATGATGATGGATCACAGATGACATGACGATGAGTTTCTTTTTGTTTAGGATGTATCAAAGGTTGATAAGGATATGGAGAATGTCGCCAAATCTCTTTTAGGAAATATTGGTGTCAGTCTGAACATAGATCATGGATGTTGCACGAGTTGTAGATCCCATATTGATGTGTTGTCTGCTCTGGCTACATCACACAGGGAAGAATCTACCATCAATAGGTATGTTCTTCACAATTGCATATGAAACTTCAAATTTGATTACCTCAACTTCTTGAGTTCTTTTAGGAATTGTAAATTTGGGGTTTCATCCATACCAGGAATTGTGATAACAACTGCACTTGACAGGTTGAAGAAACTTACATTGCTAGACAAGACTCTCATCACAGAGGCATTACAATCCCTAAAACTACTCAAGAAGCTGAGGCACCCATATAGCAAGGCTCTTGCGCAGGTGAGGTTGCTCATTTGTCTTTGTTCAAATTCTGTATCCAAGTCCACTTGCACTTGTGTACAACTGTACACATAAGTCGTGTTCTTATGAACATGTGGAAGTATGTAGGCCGAAGACACAATTGCAGAGGCCTTTGCAAAGGTAGGAGACCAAGAACGAGCAAGAAAGCACTGTGAAGCATCAATTCAGGTAACCATGTTTCTCATCCTCAATTGCCACTCAGGATTTTTACTTGTCTGGGGCCCTCTGAGTATCTGGAACATCTTTCCGCAAAAGGTGAGGTCCATATGCTATTGCATTATGCTGAAGAAGTGACCCCTGTGATGCTGCAGATCCTCGAGAAGCTGTACCACCCGAAACACATCATCATCGCGCACGAACTTACCAAGCTTGTTTCGATTCTGCTGTCCCTGGGAGATGGGGCAAGCGCAGCGGCCACATTCGCTCAAGCAGAGGCAATATTTTCGCTTTACTACGGATCTCATGTGGAGAAGACTTTGACATACATGGGTGCCCTGAAGAAAGCTGTCAGCGACGTGTAGCATGCTGACAATCCACATGCCTAAATGGACAGCACGGTTCTGTTTCTGCGGAACTACCTCACCTTTTGCGCTCCTTCGCTAATCAAGAATTATGTGGCTCTTACCAAGGTGAGCTACTCTCGGGGGGAAAAAATATTTACAAAGCAGTGTAATATTGCTTGGTGCAGTTTAGTTTGTTTCTGGACAGGCGGGAAACTATTCCTGGCTGATGACTAATGAGCTTGGGGAATTTTCTGAGTGCTTATGTTAATGACTTGTTTCTGAATTTTATTTCCTATATCCTCATTGCCTTAAACAAATAATTTTATTGACTCCTGATACTGGTGCGAAATACTCGAGGTCTCCCAGAAGCGTGGGTGTGGTGGATCTGGCCATCTGGGTCTGCTTCGGCAATATGTTCATTTGCACCGTCACCCCCATCGTCTTGAAATGTATTAAGTCAAACCATCCTAAATTTAACCTAAGTCTATTCAATAAACAATAATTACAATATCAAATGAGCTTTGTTAGATAAATTATAGAATGTATTTTACAATTTACCTCCTAGATGTAAATGTTAATAATCTCCTCTGCAGACCGGTCAAAACAAGTCTTTTCATAATTCACCTTTGTGAGTTGGTGGGCTCCGCGTACAGTCAAGCACGTTACTTCCTCCATTCCATATTATTTATCGTTTTAAAAAAGACGTAGTGCATATGAAACAAGGAGAGTGATATAGTATTTGACTAACTGTATAAGGCCAAAATGACTCCTACGAATGGAGGTAGTAACATTTGACGAAATAGTGATGGGCACATAGGTCAGTTGACAAAATAATGAATAACAGAGGTTATTAATTACAGGGCCGTAAGACAAGCTTTTTTAAAAAAAACTGTAAGACAAGCTATTTACATATTGAAGATACTTTCTTTGTCAGAGTTCCACGAAATCATCCATCCAAACACATGCAAAATCTACGTCAGTGATTCGTATAGCTCGTTCAGAAGAGAAGGCTGATGTGTCAATCATCTAACTTCGTTAGTTGTTTGCGTCTAGCTTACTCTCAACCTCGTCGATGATCTCGAGTTCCCCCAACAAAGTAGCGAGTTTCCTCGTATCCTCGTCTTGCTTCCTCTGCGGAGCCTTCTTGCGGTAGCCCGAAGCATTCATTTTCTGCGACAACGTGTCGTGTTGCCTGCATTTTGGTAATAGAAAAAAAGACCACTGAATACACACTGTGGAATTGCTAAACTAGTCCGATACAGAGATGGTTGAATAGGGAAGACAGATTGTGACCACACTTGCCTTTGGATATCCTCCCTCTTTCTCCTTAGTTTCTCGCGCTCGGCTTCAGTGTTCAGAGCTCCCCGAAGCTGGAGGTACACGGATAGATCCTTGTTTACTATATGTGTGGCACAGTGAGGTGGAGTCGGATCATCCTCTGTCAGGATCTGGTAGATTACCGTTTGGATCAGTGCTTATGTTTTCCAGTGCATCGACGGATATTAGTAAAATAAATACTGGAAGCATAAAAAATGGATAATGAAATAAATACTGGAAGCGTAAAAAATGGATAATCCATCAAACCTTCAGAGACAATACAGATGTAAGCGTTGTAATTTGGGAATGGTAGCGCTGAATGGTGGCTACAGTCTCGAAGCTTCGGCAGAGCACAAAGGCAGGACGTCTGTTCACATGCACACAGAAAAATGTGGAATTAGATTCAAATGAAGTAATTCTCATGAATCAGAAGAATCTAATGATATGTCAGAAACAATACACATCGTTCTCGCACACTGCTAACATAGATAACACATTTCATTAACACAAACAAACCTTTCATATGTATCTGTTGATGGCCGAAGTGATCGTAGCTTGTTCACGATATCTAACACAATCTCCATTTCATCCTCAATATTTTCATTTGTCCATTTCTGTCAATCAAAAAAAAGTTTCTAGAGTGAAATAGGGGTTACAAAGTTGTATTGCAGGATGTGGAGTTATCTAATCTCTCAAACTGAGGTAGATATGCCTTATAAATTTTGTTCGTTTCTATATGTATATTCACTACAATGCTGCTTCCCTCTATTAAATATTTTTTTCTCAAACCGTATAGCAATTTTTTCATTTATCAGACTCCATCTATTTTCGCATACTAAAATAAATCAAATTGGAATTCAGAACATCAAATTCTTGGAAAGACAAACTTGCTATGAAAAGTAGCAACTTTTTTTTTGGGCCGCAATGGTGGGCAGTTTTGCCCTTCAATTAAGCATGAAAAAGAGAGTTTACGTACAAGAGTTGTGGCTTTCCTCCATGCCAAACTCCCGTGCCACAGTAGCAACGCTCAGGGAAAAACTCCCAAGAGCTGAGGCAACTCCTATGCCTGTATTTAGAATGCCCGTCTGTACTGCACTAAACACTCGTGGAAAAGTAGCAACTTACCTGAACAACTGAGGGGTATTCTGATATCATAATGGAATCTTTCCTCCAAGCCTCTTTAGGCTGAGGAAGACGCTGCCAAAGCTCCTCAGTTATGTAAGGCATGAATGGATGTAGCAGGCGCAAACCAATCTCCAAGCATACCCATAGTGTATCTCTACATGCACCTCTTGCAGATTCAAACTCTTGAGATTCATTGAAATAAGGTTTTATTGCTTCAATAAATACATCGCAGAGCTCGTACTGCCACCACGAGTATATAGAGGATGTGGCCTCAGAGAATTTATATGCTTCTAATGATGTCACAGTCTTGCCAATAGCCTTGTTAAGTACTGAGAGTATCCATTTGCAGACTGGTGGCAAAGAACACACATCAACAGTTGCTGGTGGCCTGTACTGCTCTCCAAGCTTGTTCATCGCAAAACGAATGGCATTCCACAGCTTATTGCACCACTGTCGATACCCATGCACTCTTTTGATATCCAGGTTTATCTTGTCAGACTGCAATACAACATATTTTACTACAAGAAGTTTGGCAAAGGCAACACAGAGAATATAAAATGAATTGGAGTTACATATAACCTGAGAAGTATAGGAAATCAGGGCAAAGCGAAGGGCATCGGTACCAGCATCCTGGAATTCCGTCAGGAAAATCCTTCCTCTGGCCATCTTTTGACTTCTCTAACTCTTTTGGATCCAGGTTGCCATTTTCCAACTTTTTCTGAAGATTTTCCAGTGATATGCCATTTATTACTGATGGGATAAGTCTTTGTGGTCTCTGTGGGGCTGCAGCAGTCTTTGTGGGGATGTAACAGCATGGTGGTCTTGCTGCCCAGCATCCTTGACGGGAGGACAGCAGGGACTGGAGGACAGCAGCATCTTAGGACAGCATCTTAGAGGACAGTTTATTAGCATCTTAGACTAGCATCTTAGACTAGTATCTTGGCATATGCTTGGCTGGCTAGTAGCCTATAAATATGTATCCCCAACCCCTCAGGTTGGCATGGCATTGAGAAATAAACCAGAAAATTGTTCCAACTCCTAGTGTCATCCTCTCTCGATGAGATTAAGAATTCTGCTACTACCAAGAGTGCGAATTCAGCGACTAACAACTGGTATCAGAGCCGTATCATCCTGTAGCATGAGCATCTCTTGCTCATCTTCTCTACCAGCCCCACAACAACCCCAGCTGTTGGCAGCAGCAGCAGCTCCTCCGGCCGCTCCTGTTCACTCCTCTCCTTCTGCGCAGCTCGTCTGAAGCAGCCCTCTCCCCATGCAGCAGCCCCCGGTAGCGCGTCATGTCCGCAGGACAGTCTCAGCGCTCGGTCGCCTCGAGCACGCGGCGTCGGCAGAAGGCCGAACTTGCCGCGACAGAGGAATGCGAGCGAGCGGCGGCAGAGACCGCTGCGGCGGCGGCAAGGGCGTCGAGGCTGGCAGCGGCGGAGCTGGCAGCAGCCAGAGCGGAGGCGGAAGCAGCGACGGCGGCAGCAAAGGTCGAGGCCCTACGCTGCAGCATCAGCAGCTCCGTTTCTGCTGACGACAGTGCAGACGCGAACCTCGAGCTGCTAGGAAGGGAGGCAGGACGAGCGCGGCGGCAGCCCAGACAGGCGCGGGCGCGCCGGCGGCGCTCCTGGAGGAGGCACGCACGGCAACGGTGGCGGACGGGTCAATGGAGAGCGCGACCTTCACAGACAGCGTGTCTCTCTCCCCGGATCGGTACCAACGGGTCGATGGCGAGCGCGGCCTTCACAAGCAGTGTGTCTCTCTCTCCCCAGATCGATACCGTGGTTACCACGGGCTCTAGGCTGTTGTCAGGGACGTCGGTCCCGGCGGTGGGTGGCCTACCCTCACCAAGACCAACTACGTCGAGTGGGCTGCGGTGATGAGGGTAAAGCTCCAGGTGCGGCACATGTGGGAGGCAGTCCGGTACGACGACGTCGACTACGACCTAGATCGACAGGCGTTGGATGCCCTCATCGCTGCAGTCCCGCCCGACATGCAGTTCTCGCTTACCAACAAGCGGACTGCCAAGGAGGCTTGGAACGCCATCGCTACGGCACGCATCGGCAGCGACCGTGCCCGCAAGTCCACACTGCAGGCACTTCGCAAGGAGTGGGAGAACCTGACCTTCAAGCCAGGTGAGGACGTTGATGACTTTACCCACCGTCTCAACACTCTATTGCAGAAGATGGTGCAGTTCGGCGATGACACCTACGGTGAGGAGAGAGCTATCGAAAAGCTCTTCCGTTGCGTCCCCGAGAAGTACAAGCAGATGGCTTGCTCGATCGAGTCTTTGCTGGATCTCTCCACGATGTCGATCGAGGAGGCAATAGGTCGCCTCAAGGTTGTCGACAGCGATGAGCCACAGTCTCTCTCGGGGCCCATCACCACTGGCGGGAAGCTCCTTCTCACTCGGGAGCAGTGGCTTGCCAGCCAAGGTGACCGGAAGAAGGGGGAGCCTTCTTCCGTGACAGGCGGCCGCAAGCGTGGCAAGCCGCGCAAGGCACACAGAGACGCCTAGGCCGGGGCACGAGGACGTGCCGAGGGTGATGCCCACGGAGGCGCCCAGGGTGGCGCCGTGGGCATGCACAAGCCGGCACGAGACGACGCCTGCCGCAACTACGGCCAGCTTGGCCATTGGGCCAAGGACTGTCGACAGCCACGACGCGGCCAGGCCCACGTCGCATAGGCGGAGGAGGAGGAGCCGGCTCTATTTGTGGCACATGCAAGCATCGAGCTACCTCTAGCGGCACCAGCCGCAACGGCTCTCCTCCACCTTGACGAGCCAAAAGCACAAGCCCTCCTCGGCGACAGCTCCGGCAACGACAAGACTGACGGGTGGTGCCTCGACACCGGTGCCACCCATCACATGACCGGTCGACGGGAATTCTTCACCGAGCTTGACTCTAGCGTTCGAGGCTCCATCAAGTTTGGGGATGCCTCCGGCGTGGAGATCAAGGGTGTCGGCTCTGTCATCTTCACCGCCGTGTGTGGTTAGCACAGGCTACTCACCAGAGTCTACTACATCCCCGCATTGAGGACTCTATCATCAGCTTGGGACAGCTGGATAAGAATGGTTCGCGCGTGGTGGTTGAGGACGGAGTCATGAGGATTTGGGATCATCGTCGTCGCCTTCTTGCCAAGGTATCCAGAAGCACAAATCGACTCTACGTCCTTAATGTGCAGGTGGCACAACCCCTCTGTCTCGCTGCTCGTCGGGACGACGAGGCATGGCACGAGAATTTTGGGCACCTTCACTTTGAGGCCCTGAAGCGGCTTAGTGCCACGGAGATGGTGTGAGGCCTGCCGTGCCTCGACCATGTGGAGCAGCTCTGCGACGTCTGTGTGTTGACGAAGCAGAGGCGACTCCCCTTTCCCCAGCGGGCGAGCTTTCGAGCCAAGGAGAGGCTCGAGCTTATGCACGGGGACTTGTGTGGCCCGGTGACACCGACCACACTGGGAGGACGACGCTACTTCCTACTGCTCGTCAACGACCTCTCCCGCTACATGTGGGTGATGGTCCTTGGCAGCAAGGGAGAGGCTACGGATGCCATCAGGCGCGCGTAGGCTTCTGCGGAGGCGGAGTGCGGCCGCAAGCTGCGTGTGCTGCGCACCGACAACGGCGGTGAATTCACGACGGCTGAATTTACGTCGTACTGCGCTAACGAGGGCATTCAGCGCCACTACTCTGCACCGTACAGCCCACAGCAGAACAGCGTCGTCGAGCGGCGCAACCAGATGGTTGTGGGGATGGCTTAGGCCCTCCTCAAGCAGAGGGGGATGCCGACAGTCTTCTGGGAAGAGGCGGTGGTGATGGCCGTCTACATCCTCAACTGCTCGCCTACCAAGGCGCTCGACGGCAGGACGCCGTACGAGGCTTGGTGAGCATGGTGACACCTGACTGGAGGAGAGGCTAGTAGCGTGAGGGATTGGACCGAGATGCCTTGGTTGCGAGGATAGCCAACGGCGCAGGCCCTCCCGGTCTTAAGGACCCGAAGGCGTGGCTTTTCAAAATTACGACCTATGACGGAGCTACAGGCAGTGATGTTGGGTCGGTAGGACAGCAGGCTACCTAGCAGAGTCGAGGATGAAGCCAATTGCAATAGAGCACTGCTACCTCGGCGAATTTGAAAGAGTCGTCTCGGTGGCCATGGAGACAGCGGAGGCAGGGGAGGTCCTGGCGTGGCTTGGCTCGGTCCAACTGTGGACGTCAACGCAACCGACAAACACGTGCCATGATGGGGGACAGTGGGACATGCCCCAGGTGACTGGCCGCACGACTGAGGCAGCAAGCCAACGAGACACAACGTTGCATCGCAGCGGGCAGCGCCAGACAAGAATGGCACAGCGCGAGCGACGCGGAGGTGATGGGGGAGCAGGCTATCGTCCATCGCGCGAGCAGCCAAGCCGAGTCAACAAAGCAGTGCCATGCGTGGCCGCTGGCGGCGCGTAGCGTGGGACCCGGCACACCTCCGGCCAAACCAGGCAGAGCAGGGCATGGCACGGCGGACACGGTCGGCGCCCCGGATGCAGCGCGTCAGCCGGCGAAGTGACCCACGCGCCAGCGAGGGCAGCAAGCATCCAAGGCATTAGCATAGGGCCTGCTCGCATCGCATTCACGGTGGCATGACGACGAGGCCTACGCCTCAGTGCGTAGGGTGAGCCAACCGTGGTGGCAACCGAGCAACAGCGATGGTCGTGGCCGGTAGTGGAGGCAGACGGCCTTGGCGCGCAACGCTAGAGCCGCGCGCGTGCACAGGCGCGGCGGTGGGACGTAGCTAGCGCGGCAATGGGCGTGGCCTATGCAGCAGTGGGCGCTGGCAAGCCAGCAGTGGGTGGTGACCGCGCCCATGGCTAAGCCATGTGCCGTGCACGCTTTTTAAAGCAGTTAGAAAACTTGTACGCAATGCTCCAAACGCTAAACTAATTGTTCGGTGCGCAAGAGGGTACCTCAAGCTATCAACCATAGTCATGACATTGCGCTACTTCTTAAGCCGATCGATCTACAAATATTGCCAAAGGTGGCTTCGTCGACCACTTCTAAAACTTACGCGAACGACGTCGATTCGAACGATTCCGCGTCGAATTCCAAATCTGACCTACGGGAGGTACTAGCTAGCTATCCTTGTCCTCGACCACACCTGTTTATCGCCGTTCGCAAAACATTTTATAACCTTTTTGTTTCGACAAAAATTCGATTAGCATACTAAACAATGTTATGTGACACGAAACATAACATTCACTTTCTTGTTTCATATAAATGTTTCAAGGACCGAACATTGCTTTATAATTCATGTTATACACATATGCACCTAACCATGATGCTCATGCGATGTTTTAGCAAAACAGTGCAATGTAACACCGAGGGTGTTACAAATCTACCCCCCTAAAACAAAATCTCGACCCGAGATTTCATATGCCTAGTGTGGGAAAGAGATGGGGAATACATTTTTGTGCAGCAACTAACTATCCGAGCCAGCGAGAAGGTGAGGGTAATGCTGCAATATGTAACTCTCTTGTTCCCAAGTGGCTTCAGCCTCAGAATGATTTTGCCACTGCACCTTGTAGAATTTTACCACTCTGTTCCTGGTCACTCTCTCCTTCTCATCTAAGATTTTGATAGGGTGCTCCACATACATTAAATCGGGCTAGAGAGGAAGTCCTTCAATTTTCACAGCTTCTTTAGGAACCCATAGACATTTCTTCAATTATGAGACTTGAAACACATTATGAACCACCGATAGGATTTCAAGAAGCTGGAGACGATAAGCAACGGGGCCACATGGCTACAACACCTTGTATGGACCCACATACCGAGGGGCTAGCTTGCCATGGACACCAAACCGGTGCACCCCCCTCATAGGAGATACTTTGAGATACACATAATCCCTAGCTACAAAATCTAAAGGCCTTCTTCGCTTGTCTGTGTAAGCCTTTTGTCAGCTCTGAGCTGCCTTCAAGTGGTCACGAATAATACTTACTTTCTCTCAAGCCTCTTTTATGAAATCAGGCCTGAAATATGCACGGTCTCCTACTTCAACCCAGTTCAGTAGCGTTCTACACTTTTGCCCATATAAAGCTTCAAATAGTGCCATGCGGATGCTCCCCTGGTAGCTGTTATTATATGAAAACTCAGCTAACTTCAAACACTTATCCCACTTCTCAGGAAAAGAAATGGTATAAGCCCTCAACATATCCTCGAGCACCTGGTTCACCCTTTCAGTTTGACCATCAGTTTAGGGGTGGTACGCTGAGCTTCTAAGAAGATGAGTACCCAGACATCTCTAGAGTTGCTCCCAGAAACGAGAGACAAAAACCGATCCTCTATCAGAGATGATAGTAAGAGGAACTCCATGTAGGGTCACAATCTGATCGAAATATATCTCAGCATACTTCTTAGCAGTGTATCTAGTGTCCACTAGGATAAGGTGAGCAGACTTGGTGAGACGGTCCACAATGACCCAGATAGAATCATAGCCTATGGATGTGCGGGGTAAACCCACAATAAAATCCATGGAAATATCCTCCCATTTTCAAACAGGAATGGGCAAGGGCTGTAGATATCCAGGAGCATGCAAATGATCTGCCTTGACTCTACCGCAAGTGTCACACTCTGCAACAAACTGGGTGATATCTTGCTTCATGTAGGACCACTAGTACAATTTGCGTAGATCATGGTACATCTTGTTGCTGCCAGGGTGGATAGACAGCTCTGAATGATGGGCTTCATTCAAAATCTTTCTTTTCAGCTCTTCATTGGATGGGACCACCAGTCTATCCTTATATCTCACCACTCCATGTTCATCAACACTGAAATGAGTGCCACGCCCTGCAGCCATCAACTTCCTGATGTGAGGAATCTCTTCGGGGTCTTCCTTCTGCTATCGAATAATCCGCTACAGCAATTCTGAGGTCAATGCAATATGAGCTAACACCTCTGTGTGGTTGAGAGACAAAGGTATTTCCTCAACCTGATGTGACTTATGGCTCAAAGCATCTACTACAACATTAGCCTTTCCTGGGTGATAATGGACTTCCAAATTATAATCTTTTATCAACTCTAACCACCTCCTTTGCCTCATGTTCAGCTCAGTCTGAGTGAAAATATACTTGAGGCTCTTGTGGTCTGTAAAGATATGCACTTTGTTGCCCAACAAATAATGCCTCCAAATCTTCAGAGCGTGGACAACAGCAGCCAACTCTAAGTCATGAGTGGGGTAGTTCACCTCGTACTTCTTCAGTTGGCATGAAGCATAAGCTATCACACGCCCATCTTGCATAAGCACACACCCCAACCCCGTCTTCGAGGCATCACAGTATACATCAAAGGGTCTATCAATATCTGGTTGAGCCAACACAGGAGCAGTGGTCAGAAAAGTCTTTAGAGATTGAAAAGCCCCTTCGCAAGCTGGGCTCCAATCAAACTTAGCTTCTTTCTGGAGCAGCTTGGTCATGGGCTGGGCTATCTTGGAGAAATCAGGAATGAAACGCCGATAGTATCTAGCTAGACCAAGGAACTGATGGATCTGGTGCATAGACTTGGGAGACTTCTAATCCAATACATCTTGCACCTTGTTGGGATCTAGAGAAACGCCTTCAGGTGTCAACACATGCCCCAAAAACTACACTCGATCTAACCAAAACTCACACTTGCTGAATTTAGCATACAGCTTGTGCTCCCTTAGTCGAGTCAATACTATCCGTAGGTGTCGGGCATGCTCTTCATCATTCTTGGAATAGATCAGGATGTCATCAATGAAAACCACCACAAACTTATCCAGCTCCGGCATGAAAACTGAATTCATCAGGTACATGAAGAAGGCAGGAGCATTGGTGAGACAAAAAAACTTCACTAGGTACTCATGTGGCTTGATCTTGATCTAATGATAGCCTGATCTGAGATCAATCTTCGAGAACACCTTAGCACCAGCTAATTGATCGAACAAAGTATCTATGCAGGGCAAATGATACTTGTTCTTGACGGTTATTGCATTAAGGGGGCGGTAATCCACACACATCTGCAAGGTACCATCCTTCTTCTTCATAAAAATAGCCGGGCAACCCCATGGTGAAGAACTCGAGCGGATGAAACCTTTATCCATCAATTCTTCCAGTTGCTTCTTCATTTCTGCTAGTTCTCTTGGAGCCATGCGGTATGGGCGTCTGGAGATGGGAGCAGTCCAGGCTCTAGCTCAATGGAGAATTCTACCTCTCTGTCTGGTGGCAACCCCGGAAGATCTTCAGGGAAAACATCCGGAAACTCACATACTACCGGAATGAAGGTAAGATCAGGAGCAGCTTCAGCATGGGCAGCAACAGGTAAGACTGGTTCTGAGGGTACAATAAGAGACATCTTATCCTCAGAAGAAGGAAGCCGTAACTCCACACTTCTTCTCTTCATATCCAATACTACCCCATACACCCACAATCAGTTCATTCCAAGAATAGCATCAATGCCTTGCCTAGGCATAATCATGAACTATAGGCGGTAAGTGTGGGTGGCTAATACCAAACTTACTGTATCCGTGCGGGTATTGATGAACATTTGTGAACCCATAGTATGGATCTTATAGGCATACGGTATAGCCATAAGTGATAAGTTGTGCCGCTCTACAAACCCCATGCTCATAAAGGAATGTGATGCACCAGAATCGAACAACATCAAAGCTGAATGGGAGTCGATGGTAAACATACTAGCCATAACTGCCTCTTGCTGCATAACCCGCTCGACATCTGTGAAGTGCACCTGACTGGACTTGCTGGGCACTTTCTTTTTGATGATGGTCCTCTTAACAAGCCTAGAATTTGCGGACGGTTGAGCTGACTGAGCTGGCTGGTTCTGGGGATAGGCCCGGGCATAGTGGCCATCTTTGCCACATTTGAAGCAAGCCCCCGGCTTGTTCCCAAACCACTAACGAGGTGGGACCTGCTGCCCTGAGACTGCTATGGCTACGCCTGCTGTGGAGGTGCACGGTAGTAAGTAGAGGAAGTTTGCGACGTCTGCTGAGGTTGCCAGAACGAAGGCCCACCGGATGGTTGATAGGGCCCCCGTCAGACAACCTGAATCTTCTATGTGTGAGGATGGCTAGAAGACCCTGCGTCCACCCGCTTCCTCTTCTAATCAGCTTGAGACGCCCGCTAAAAACCCTCCATGGCAATGACGGCATCCATCAGCGCCCTGAAGGTCTAATAGTTCCCCGTATATAGTTTCTCCTGAAGGAGGAGAGCGAGACCATGAAAGAAGTGTTCCCTCTTCTTGTCATCAGTATTCACCTGACTACCAGCATACTAAGCTAAGTGATTAAACTTGCTCACATATTCCATCACTGTCCTGTTCCCCTGGCGTAGCTCCAAGAACTCAGTCACCTTCTGGTTGATGACACCAGCAGGGATAAAGAACTCTCAGAAAGCGGTGGAGAACTCCTGCCATGTTGTCGGATGATCCAGCTGCTCCTTGGCCTAGAAAGTTTCCCACCAAGCACCTACAGACCCCAGAAGCTACTGCGCCGCAAAGTACACCTTCTGCTCGTCGATCACTCCGAGCAGCCGAAACTTCTGCTCTAGCGTGCGAAGCTAGTGCTCCGCCTCCAGAGGCACATCTGACGGGGTGAAGGTGGGTGGGTGAGTCTTGAGAAAGTCCTGGTAAGAGGACTATCCCTCAGGGTGGCGGGCACCACCCCCATTCCCACCGTGGCCCCTGTGGCCTCCACGGGCGAGGCCCGCGATAGCCTGCGCCATAATCTCCATGGCACGAGTTGTTTCCTGGCGAGCAGCAGCTGACTCCCGGCGAGCAGCCAACAGCTCCGCCATTATCTCAGCGGGAGTCATGGATGGAGGTGGTGGCGACGGCGGGAAAGGATGAGGAACCAGAGGTGGAACCTCCCGACCTCCCCCGCTGCCGTGCTCAATGGCCCGGCCACTATCACCCTGGCCCTCGTGAGCCACCCTAGAACTGGTGCTCCCACGTCCAGACCTTAGGTTCATCTGTAATAGATAGGAACCATCCATTAGAGCACCCTCCCGATTAGAATCAAGGGATTAGAGAGATGGTAGCACAATTATTAAAGCATTTCGTTAGTTAGTCCTATCAATTTACTAATCTAATTATATGTGAAGGGGAATTTCAGTTGAAGATGCTATTATCATGATGCATGCTTCGACCTATACGTTCACTCAAGCCGGAATATAGCGGCATTCATAAAATTTTCGGCACATCGCACACTCACTTTCCGTGATACTAAGCGATTTCTTACGCAATGTAAGTCAATGTACCTGTAGAAAATTGATTAGATAAAATCAGTGCCGCTATCCTAGATAGACCATATTGCTAGGGCTTATACTTATTTACCCAATATAATCACATCCTCCTTTTCACAAAACTTTTGTTGATCAAATTTTAGGTTTTGAAAAAGAGTGATGAAACTTGTAACCATTATTGGCTCTGGTACCAACTGTGGCAGAACCGCCCGAAATAGCGTACTTACGGAGGCGCTCGTCTTCCACCAGACACTAAGCACCCTGAAAGCAAGCTACCACGAGCGGTGTCCGTCGGGCACACCCCAAGGGAGAACCCAAAAGATCCACATTTTTCCTAAGGATCCAATAATGAGAACGAGTTACAATAAAAGTCCATTTCATACATCTGAGTTTCTTAAAAAGTACATTATTACAATACCAAATACCAGAGTGCGGAATGAAAAACAGCGGAATTTAAAAATAACATCTAGCGGTAAGGGGGCGAGGAATCCGTCTGAGCCCACCAGAAGGATCCTCCACACAAGGTACTCTTCAAGCATCACCTGCAACAGGGGTAAATAAACCCTAAGTACACAATGTACTCGCAAGACTTATCTAACTAGTGGGAATAATTTCCCGACTCCAAGGAATATGATAGGCTTTATGGTTTGCTGGTTTTCTTTAGCAGAAAGCAATACTAATAGTGAGTCCTTATTTATGTATTATTATTATCAGCCGTATTAAGTTATCACCTAGCCAGTCTATATAAGCACATGTTCTACTTTCAAGCATGGGTTGAGCAATCAGTTCTATTTCTTCTCCTTTTCCACTTTCAGTTCTTACTACGGTGCTAAACCGCAGACAAGTCGTACCGGATTTCCCGATGATTCACGAATCAATGTGCCCAGCTGGGTGCCCCAAAAACACACGCACCGCTTGTACCCCAGGCACAAGCAGAACTAACCCACCACTCCCATGTCCCGGGTGTCCAGGTCCCCGTCCAAACTTGGACTTCAAGCCCCCACTCCTGAGTCCCGGACTCAGTGTGGTGCAAGGACCTCCACCACCTCCTCTTCCCATCAATCGGTCCGTAAAGAGCTGGATCCGCGACAAGAGAGCAGCAAGCCTTCCCTGCGCCCATACCCAAGTATGCGCTCGAGACAATAATCTGTGACTTGCCTAGAGTCATATGCAACGACCGGTCCTTAATTGACACAGACAGGGAAAAAGTGTAACCGAGCTATGCCCTATTGGCCGCAGGACACAACCCCTCACACCCACCAGTACCCAAACCATATCCCTGCCCGGTCACCATTTTCCTTTCCACCATTTTATCATGAGTGTTCATATTTTTATTACCTATTTGCAAGTAACGGCAGGTTACTCACACTACCGATATCCTGAGCATAGCAGCTACTCGACCTGTACTAGTAGGACTCATGGGTAGGTATGTTTATGCAGGTAGTTTCCATAAAATACCTGTAACTTAAATGCACATCACATATATATATTCAGTGATCGTAAAAATATGGGTTATGCACCGGGGCTTGCCTTGGGCAGGCGTCGGGTCAGCAGGGTCAGCACCAATAGGCTCCTAGGCTTCCTCCTGTGCGAAGATCTCCTCCTCGTACTCCTCGATCACCTCATCGTACTCTAGCTCGTCGACGGGCACGAAATCTATCAGTTCGTGATCTACATGAAATGATGATGCAATGCTTAAGAATATAAAATCAGCAGCTTTTACAATAACAGGACATTGATTTAACTACTAAGCTATTGCTATCGACCATGGTGCTAAGTTATCTATCGCTATCGACAACAAGCATAAAGTATGACATTCATCATTATTATAGCCACTACCGGTATTTTTACTCCTAACACTGATTTACGCTATATACAAATAAACAAGGGCAATATCTACTCTATTTAACAACACATTCTAAGACCACAAAATTTACAACAAGTACATAATGGCCTAGGATACCTACTGTAAATTTTTTTTGTGTCGATCGGTATCACCAATTGCCCACAAATATCCCTACAATTATTCACCTACCTAATATTCGTTCTCTAGTTTGGAATTTATCACCCAATACTCGCCATAGCTAACTGTAATCCAACTGAACTATCCAATAGATGATATTTTTGTGAACCTAACAAAATTAGTATCACTATTTTTTGACAACTACGCAATTTACTACGATTTATCAAAGTTCAGTTCATAACTAAAATAAATAAACATTTCTAATCTTCTGAAAATTAAGAAAACCGAATCCCTCTCCTCGGCCCAACTCGCTGGCTCGGCCCGTGACTGCGCGACGCGCATGCTAGAGCAGCGCGGCCCAGCCGGCCAATGGCCCGCGGTGAGGGAAGGCCCGTGCGTGAAGGCAAATATGCACGGGCACCCCCGAAGTACTATGTAATCACAGCGAGCTCTAGGACACTATTCCACCAGTCTAAGGTTTTACAGCTGCACCCTCCCCTTTCTCCTCCTTCACCGCGGTGAAGTCTCGCCAGCACCCGTGCGCACACTGGCGCGACGGCGTGGGCACCGGGCGGTCGCGCCGATGTCACCCGAACCCCTACTACCTAACTAAGGGGCCAGTGATTACCTTTGGGACAAAACGCAGCAACCGAAGGCTTCACGGCGAACAGAGGCGCCATGCTGAGCCCCCTCCCCAGCGGTGGTCCATTTCCTGCAATGGTGGGCGCGTTCTCGTGAGTGACAGCGAAGACGAAGCAAGCAACTATGCTAGAGAGCTCAAGGGACTACCCACGGATACCTTCGTGTTGACGGTCTGGCCGGAGAAAGCTCGAGGTGAGCTGGCCACGTGCGCGCGAGGTGGTGCGGCGGTGCACGACGGTGGCATGGCTACGCTAGGGACTGCTACACGGCGACAAGGCTTAAACTAAGGTGAGCATGGTGACACCCGACTAGAGGAGAGGCTAGTAGCACGAGGGATTGGACCGAGATGCCTTAGTTATGAGGATAGCCAATGGCGCAGGCCCTCCCGGTCTTAAGGACCCGAAGGCATGGCTTTTCAAAATTGGGGCCTATGACGGAGCTACAGGCAGCGATGTGGAGTCGGTAGGACAGCAGGCTACCTAACGGAGTCGAGGACGAAGCCAATTGCAATAGGGCACTGCTACCTCAGCGAATTTGAAAGAGTCGTCCCGGTGACCATGGAGACAGCGGAGGCAGGGGAGATCCTGACGTGGCTTGGCTCGGTCCGGCTGTGGACGTCAATGCAACCGACAAACACGTGCCACGATAGGGGACAGTGGGACGCACCCTAGGCGGCTAGCCGCACGGCCAAGGTAGCAAGCCGATGAGACACAGCGCGGTGTCGCAGCGGGCAGCGCCAGACAAGAACGGCACAGCGCGAGCGACACGGAGGTGATGGGGGAGCAGGCTGTCGTCCATCGCGCGAGCAGCCAAGGCGAGTCAACGAAGCAGTGTCATGCGTGGGCACTGGCGGCGTGTAGTGCGGGACCCGGTGCGCCTCCGGCCAAACCAGGTAGAGCAGGGCATGGCACGGCGGACACGGTCGGTGCCCCAGACGTAGCGCGTCAGCCGGCAAAGTGACCCGCACGCCAGCGAGGGCAGCAAGCAGCCAAGGCATTAGCGCAGGGCCTGCTCGCATTGCATTCACAGTGGCATGACGACGAGGCCTACGCCTCGGTGCGTCGGGCGAGCCAGCCATGGCGGTAGGCGAGCAGCAGCGGTGGTCATGGTCGGCAGCGGAGGCAGACGGCCTTGGCGTGCAGCGCCAGAGCCGCGCGCGAGCACAGGCGTGGCGGTGGGACGCAGCCGGCGCGGTAGTGGGCGTGGCCTACGCAGCAGTGGGCGCTGGCAAGCCAGCTGCGGGTGGTGACCACGCCTAGGGCTAAGCCATGTGTCGTGCACGCTTTCTAAAGTAGTTAGAAAACTTGTACGCAATGCTCCAAACGCTAAACTAATTGTTCGATGCGCAAGAGGGTACCTCAAGCTATGAACCGCAGTCATGACATTGTGCTACTTCTTAAGCCAATCGATCTACAAATATTGCCAAAGGTGGCTTCGTCGACCACTTCTAAAACTTACGCGAACGACGTCGATTCAAACGATTCCGCGTCGAATTCCAAATCCGACCTACGGGAGGTACTAGCTAGCTATCCTTGTCCTCGACCGCACCTGTTTATCGCCGTTCGCAAAACGTTTTATAACCTTTTTGTTTCGACAAAAATTCGATTAGCATACTAAACAACGTTATGTGACACGAAACATAACATTCACTTTCTTGTTTCATATAAATGTTTCAAGGACCGAACATTGCTTTATAATTCATGTTATACACATATGCACCTAACCATGATGCTCATGCGATGTTTTAGCAAAACAGTGCAATGTAACACCGAGGGTGTTACACAGCCGAAGACCCACAAGTGGGAGACCACCGGCTTGCGCCTATGCCAAGCCCCGTACAGCGTCCTACCGTCGAGCGGTTGAGGATGTAGATGGCCAACACCACCGCCTCTCCCTAGAAGACAGCTGACATCCCCCTCTGCTTGAGAAGGACCCGAGCCATCCCCACAACTGTCTGGTTGCACCGCTCGACGACGTCGTTCTGCTGCGGGTTGTATGGCGCGGAGTAGTGGCGTTGAATGCCCTCATCAGCGTAGTACGACACGAATTTAGCTGCCGTGAATTCACCGCCGTTGTCAGTGCACAGCACGTGCAGCTTGCGGCCACACTCCGCCTCCGCAGCAGCCTACGCGCACCTGATGGCGTCCGCAGCCTCTCCCTTGCTGCCGAGGACCATCACCCACATGTAGCGGGAGAAGTCATCGATGAGCAGCAGGAAGTAGCGTCGTCCTCCCGATGTGGCCGGTGTCACTGGGCCACACAAGTCCCCGTGCACAAGCTCGAGCCTCTCCTTGGCTCGAAAGCTCACCCGCTGGGGAAAGGGGAGTCGCCTCTACTTCGTCAACACGTAGACGTCGCATAGCTGCTCCACATGGTCGAGGCACGGCAGGCCTCGCACCATCTCCGTGGCACTGAGTCGTTTTAGGGCCTTGAAGTGAAGGTGCCTGAAGCTCTCGTGCCACTGCCACGCCTCGTCATCCCAACGAGCAGCAAGACAGAGGGGTTGTGCCACCTGCACGTTAAGGACATAGAGTCGATTTGCGCTTCTAGATACCTTGGTAAGAAGGCGATGATGGCGATCCCAAATCCTCATGACTTCATCCTCAACCACCATGCGCGAACCGTTCTCATCCAGCTGTCCCAAGCTGATGATGGAGTTCCTCAACGCGGGGATGTAGTAGACTCCGGTGAGCAGCCTGTGCTCACCAGACACGGCGGTGAAGATGACAGAGCCGACGCCCTTGATCTCCATGCCGGAGGCATCCCCAAACTTGATGGAGCCTCGGACGCTAGAGTCAAGCTCGGTGAAGAACTCCCATCGACCGGTCATGTGATGGGTGGCGCCGGTGTCGAGGCACCACCCGTCAGTCTTGTCGTTGCTGGAGCCGTCACCGAGGAGGGCGTGTGCTTTTGGCTCGTCAAGGTGGAGGAGAGCCGCTGCGGCCGGTGCCGCTGGAGGTAGCTCGATGCTTGCATGTGCCACGAATAGAGCCGGCTCCTCCTCCTCCGCCTATGTGACGTGGGCCTGGCCGCGTCGTGGCTGTCGACAGTCCTTGGCCCAATGGCCAAGCTGGCCGTAGTTGCGGCAGGCGTCGTCTCGTGCCGCCTTGTGCCGCCGCCGCCCTAGGCGCCTCCACAGGCATCACCTTTGGCACGTCCTCGCGCCCCCGCCTGGGCGTCTCTGCGCGCTTTGCGCGACTTGCCACGCTTGCGGCCACCTATCGTGGAAGAAGGCTCCCCCTTCTTTCGGTCACCTTGGCTGGCAAGCCACTGCTCCCGAGTGAGAAGGAGCTTCCCGCCAGTGGCGATGGGCCCCGAGAGAGACTATGGCTCATCGCTGTCGATGACCTTGAGGCGACCTATCGCCTCCTCGATCGACATCATGGAGAGATCTAACAGAGACTCGATCGAGCGAGCCATCTGCTTGTACTTCTCGAGGACGCAGCGGAAGAGCTTTTCGACAGCTCTCTCCTCGCCATAGGTGTCATCGCCAAACTGCACCATCTTCTGCAATAGAGTGTTGAGACGGAGAGCAAAGTCATCAACGTCCTCACTTGGCTTGAAGGCTAGGTTCTCCCACTCCTTGCGAAGTGCCTGCAGTGTGGACTTATGGGCGCGGTCGCTGCCGATGCGTGCCGCAGCGATGGTGTCCCAAGCCTCCTTGGTAGTCCGCTTGTTGGTAAGCGAGAACTGCATCTTGGGTGGGACTACAGCGATGAGGGCATCCAGCGCCCGTCGATCTAGGTCGTAGTCGACGTCGCCATACCGGACTGCCTCCCACATGTGCCGCACCTGGAGCTTTACCCTCATCACCGTAGCCCACTCGATGTAGTTGGTCTTGGTGAGGGTAGGCCACCCACCACCGGGGCCGACATCCCTGACGACAGCCTGGAGCCCATGGTAACCACGGTACCGATCCGGAGAGAGAGAGCCACGCTGCCTGTGAAGGCCACGCTCTCCATCGACCCGTCCGCCACCGTCGCTGTGCGCGCCTCCTCCAGGAGCGCCGCCGCCATGCGCGCCTCCTCCAGGAGCGCCACCGGTGCGTCCGCGCCTGTCGGGGCTGCCGCCGCACTCATGGGCGTGCGCGGCTGCCCACTGCGCCACCCGCGCTCGTCCTGCCTCCCTCCCCAGCAGCTCGAGGTCCGTGTCAGCACTGTCGTCAACAGAAACGGAGCTGCTGATGCTGCCGCGTAGGGCCTCGACCTCTGCTGTCGCCGCACGCGCTGCATCTGTCGTCGTTGCTGCTTCCACCTCCGCTCTGGCTGCCGCCAGCTCCGCCGCTGCCAGCCTCGACGCCCTTGCCGCCGTCGCAGCGGTCTCTGTCGCCGCTCGCTCGCGTTCCTCTGCCGCGGCAAGTTTGGCCTCCTGCCGACGCCGCGTGCTTGAGGCGACCGAGCGGTGAGACTACCTTGCGGACATGACGCGCTACCGGGGGCTGCTGCGTGGGGAGAGGGCTGCTTTAGACGCCGCAGAGGAAGAGGAGTGAGTAGGAGCGGCTAGAGCCGCTGCTGCTCTTAGCTGGGGCTGTTGTGAGGCTGGAAAAGAAGATGAGCAGGAGATGCTCAGGCTATAGAATAATACGGCTCTGATACCACTTGTTAGTCGCTGAATTCTAACTCTTGGTAGTAGCAGGATTCTTACTCTCATCGAGAGAGGATGACACTAGGAGTTGGGGCAATTTTCTGGTTTATTTCTCACACAATGTTATGCCAACCTGAGGGGTTGGGGGTACATATTTATAGGCTGCTAGCTAGCCAAGCATATGCCAAAATGATAGTCTAAGATGCTGTCCTAGATGCGGTCCTAGATGCTGTCCTAGATGCTAAGATGCTGTCCTCCAGTCAAAGATGCTATTCTTGATGGGCAGCAAGACCACCATACTGCTGCTGCCCCCACAAAGACCTACACAGAGACTTATCCATCAGTGTATTGGGGGAGCCTCGTACGAAGCAATCACTTCAGTGTCCTCTAGGAGGCCAAAGAAGATTGCAAAACAAAAAAAAAACTAGGACTAATCACCGATAACAAAAAACAACAACGACCTCAGCAGGGGGGCTCATAACCAGCCTTCTACCCAAACCAACCCCTCTACCCTACCCATGACCAGTTCCTGGAGCTTTGTACCTGTACCCAAGCACCAAAGTCCTGCATCCTCTATGAAGAAATGAAGGGCCAACAAGAAGGAAGGAGAGGCCCCATCAAAGATTCCTTGTTCCTAAAGTTTTGTCCATGCCCCCAGGATCAATGTTAATGTTAAAAGGCTATTACACTCTCCTGCTTAATGAAAAACGTGCCTAGCACGATAAAAAAAGGCCGTTACACTGTTCTACACAGAAGTGGAATTGGCAGAGCAAGAATTCGGCCCGGCTGCAATTGACAAAAGATTGGCACTGCAGTTTTCTCAGAATACTTACCTTCTGAAATGGAACATCCCCTCCGAGTTGCATTCCCATCATCACCATCCGTGCTACCCAAAAGAATAGGATATTGGAGCCAGTTTCAAGGACAGAACCAGGGTAGAAAGTACTAAGATCAGGTTTATCATCTGGCCAACCAAGTACACTTAATGGGAAGAGGCCAGATGAAAACCATGTGTCCAATACATCAGGATCTTGATCTAACTGATATTTCTTTGCTGGATACCTCTGCTTTGCCTCCAAGATTGCATCATTTTCATTCCTTGCAATAATCCAGTGGTCACTGTAACTACCCATATCTTTCTCTCTGTCATCTTCTAGTGTTACATACCAAGCAGGTATGCGGTGTCCCCACCAAAGTTGTCTTGAAATACACCAATCACGTATGTTTTCAAGCCATCTGCAACACCGAAAAGTCATGTGGTATTGATCATTGTTCTATCAATTCTGTAATCCAGGAGGGTGAACATGTTGCATAAACTGACCATAAAAAAGGATGCATGCCTGAAGGAAAAGTGTTTACCTATACCAGTCTTGCTCATATTGTGGTGGAATGATCTCAATCTTTTTGGATTTGACAGCATCAAGAGCTACCTTTGCCATAGAGTTACAACTAACAAACCACTGGGGCCTCATCATTGGCTCCACAACATCTTTAGATCTTGAACAAAGACTCAAGCTTGTCACGGTATTCTTTGTGCCTCGGTACAGATCCTTGATTGACAAGTGCAAACTGTTTACAATATTGCAATTACAATAGCAATAAAATACAGGAAAAGATGGATAATAACAGCAAGATAAACAAACAGGCAAAACTTTCAATAAAAATAGGAAAACAAATATCAGTAATCTTCACACAAATGTCATATAGTATTAAAATAAAACAGGTTTTTCCAACTAACTAAATATTATAGCTGGAGTGGAAAAGATAAAGCCAATTGAAGAAATAAAACATGTTGGTACCAAGCAACAATCAAGTATTGATGCACCAATTGTAATACAATTAAGTTTACTCTTTGTAACAATTGCTAAGCTTCAGGTTCAAGGAATATGTGCACAATTACTCTATAGATTATTGGAACATACAATCAAACAGTATTCAACTATATTTTTCCCCCTATTTGATTCAACTGAATCTTGAATTTTGGGTATACACTCTAAGATGGTTAAGAAACTTAAATAAAAATAAATTCTAGCAAACCATATTGAATTTCTCGACTACAAGATTGAGGTAGAAATAGAATTAATTATGAATAGCAGCAAAAATAAATCATCTAGCAAAACCTTATCCTTCAATGCATCGATAACAGCAGTACGAGCAACAAAACGTGGCATCCCTGAAAATTGTGAGCCTCCCATTTCATTTATGTTCCCATCATCTGTGAAAATATTAATGAACTCAAGGTTATGCCGTTCCCCAACCTTGAAGTCATTGGGATCGTGAGCTGGTGTAATCTGCAGGATAGCAATAAATAAACACAATATATATAAAAGAGTGGATACTTATAGCAATATGTAATAAATAGACCAAATAGGAAAAATCAAAATCAAGATATCCAAAACACCACTATGAACACACCAACCTTGACAGCACCAGTACCAAAATTAGGATCCACTAACTCCGCATCACAAATAATTTTGAGTTTTCGGCCATTGAAAGGGTGCAGGGCATATTTTCCATGTAAATGCTTATATCTTTCATCCTGCGGATGAACAGCAATGGCAGTATCACCAAGGATCGTTTCTATCCGCGTTGTTGCGACTATAATTTCACCAATACCTTCTTCTAGAGGATAGGCAAAACATATCAAAACACCAAACTGCACTGGAGATCTATAACCAGGAACCTCTAACAAAGTCTCTCCTGTAAGATCCTTATGGTCAACCTGAAATAGGTAATGGATACATTATTATATTATACTGGAACATGTGGGTGCTGCAGTTATGCAAGGAACCAAACTGTCCGTTCTGTTGGAAATGTGGAAGCCTCATGTACCTCAATATCAGAAATTGCTGTTCGAAGTGCACAATCCCAGTTCACAAGACGATGAGCCCTGCATCAGGGATCAGGGTAATCCATCCAGAAGACATATATCAATCAAGATGGGAAAATTCCAAAATAACACATAATAAGAAAAAATGCACACACATTGTCGATGTAGAACCAAATATACCACATACAGATTACAGAACTTTCAAGATTATGGAAAACTAACCTATAAATTAGGACATCCTTATACAGCCTAACAAAAGCCTCGGTCACAGCTTTTGATCTCTGCTTATCCATTGAAAAACACTGAACATAGATTCCAAGGAAATTTGAGAGTTGAAACAAAACAAAATAGTATTCCATACATAAATGTAGACTTTTCCCAAGCTAAACCATCGAGGAAAACAAAAACGAATACCCCACGTGACCAATCAAGTGAAGCCCCAAGCATGCGAAGCTGTTTCAGTATGGTACCACCTTGATGGTCTTTCCATTTGAGGACCTGTGAAAGAAACAAATGAAAAAAGGCAACAAGGAAATATAAGAATGAACCGGCAACTTATAATATGGATGATATCTAACTTTTTCACAGGTAATTAAGTTAACTGAGCAATGTATATAATGCCACTACAGACTTTGGGATTTTCTGTGTCAGATGGTAGATTGATTGACGTATGCAAAATTTCGTCGCTGTATGGACATCAGTGCACACTGGCATGAAATGAAAAACATATTTTGGCACTAAATCCTACTTAAGTGTTAAACAATGCCCATCAATGTGGCAATACACCTTGAACATTATAATTCCATTGCCACTAGTGAGGTACGTTATGCTTAAGGAACCAAGCACTTACCTCAGATAAAAAATTCTCACGTCCTATATCATGCCTTGATAGATTCCTCTCACGCATGAGTTTTTTCTCGACCACCACCTGATGGTGCAAAACAAATAATTTAGCTGATGCAAGCTACCATAGAGTATTGACAAAGAGATAATCAGCCCACTCCCATACTTTAAAGAAGAGAATTATCAACCATGGGTGGTATTGCAATAACACATAATTTCTCATGTAGAGGAAACATATAGACTATAGTTGTATCCCAACTACTTATAGGCCACTTTAGCTTTGTCCTAAGTTAAATATCTCTAACTTTGAAAAAATTTATAGAAAAAATATATTAAAATATAAAAGTCCAAAAGAATGCACTATCAAATTGGAACGGGTGGAGTATGTTTTATGTGTTGAACTTATTTGATGACAGTTAACAGAAATACCTGT
Source organism: Miscanthus floridulus (assembly GCF_019320115.1). Lineage (NCBI taxonomy): Eukaryota > Viridiplantae > Streptophyta > Magnoliopsida > Poales > Poaceae > Miscanthus > Miscanthus floridulus. Next base: position 66,772,801 of record NC_089580.1, on the reverse strand, counting down.
GTAGCTATGCCAGCATGGTCCATTCCAGGAACCCATAATGCATTGTAACCTGACATCCTCCGCCAGCGAATCATAGCATCCTGAATTATTCTCAATGCATCAAAATAAAAGGGCATGAATGGCGACATCATAACACATAGTGAAGAAACAAAAGGACATCAATCAATAGTCACTACCTCAATAGCTGCTGTGATTGCATGGCCTATGTGAAGCACCCCCGTCACATTAGGGGGTGGCTGGACCTGAACAACGTATAAAACATAGATGTGTCAAATGATTCCTATATTGCATAAATAAACAAACAACCTCACTGTGTGAAATCATGTAACTGAACAGCAACATAATGTGTGTGAGCAAATGTTTCTTCTTAAAAGAACCCTTTGGAAAATGAAGGCACACTTACCATTACAAATGGAGGCTTTGAGCTTGCTGCATCTGCTTCAAAATATCTGGATGCTTCCCACCAGGAATACCACATTAGGGGGTGACGGGACGGATGGAGCCCCCACGTCCGCGCCGCGGCGTGCTGGAGCTTCTTCCCGGTCCCGGGGTTTAACAGGGCGATCGAAGTCGGAGAAGTGCTCGAGTGGCGGCGCCTGCCGTGTGATCGGTGACCGGGATTTGTACGAGGCGGCTTCGTGAGGGGCAAGGCACCCGCCACAGAAGTTGGGCTCCCAATCCAATGGTGGAAGTGGAATCCAGGGAGTGCTTGACGGGTAATCCGAGTCCTCGCACGCGAGGGCTTGATCAATCCGAGTCTCATTTGCTGCCAGGACATATCAATCCGAGTACATAGTACTCCTATTAGAAAAAGTAAATTTGGAGGCTCTGGTGTTGAACCGGTGGGGTCTCGACCTAAATCTTGGATTCAGTTCTAAATTTGAACTGAGCAGTTCTCCCATTTTGTTTCCAAACACGGCTGGTGGGTTTTGAGACTAATGAAGTCAGTTCAACATCGTTATGGAGGTGTATGTCACCTGTCACTGAGAAAGTGAAAAGGCAACAAAAAAATGCGATAAATTGAAATTGCTAAAATGTTCAGAGCTATCAGAGTGTAAAACACATAGACCACAACGTTGACATGATCTGTTTTTCCTCAAAGAACGCTACTCCCTCAGTGCCCAAATATATGGCGTGCATGTATTTTAAAATTCAAACTTTATTATGTTTGACAATAATTAGTTTGAGAAGTTTATAGTACAAAAGTGGCTATGTTGAATTTATTATATTTAGAAATATCTTTTAATTGTCAATTTTTCATCATAAATTATATAGTTGTAAGAGAAATTAACGGACAAAGTTTGATCTTAAGTAAAGTCACATTTTATATTTCAGGATAAAGGGACTATATAGTAAGCATAAGGTCAACATAAACAGACCTTAAGAATCGGAAGAAAGGTTTTACCTCTGATCCAGCGAAACGTGAGAGGCAGGTATATTTGGCAAAAAACTTGACAGCCAAGTTTGTTTGAAAAGAACCGTTCCATCTCTAATTAACCCCTCTAATAGAGGGGCCAAATTAAATTGCGTAAAGCAGCATGATCCAGTCTCATCCAAAAGACCAAAATATTTTGGTTTATGGCTTTAACAAGTGACATAGACAATAACAAGGTCTACTTCTTCCTTTTTAAGATGAATAAGCATGCTGATCTGTCAGGGTATTTCCAGCAGCTCCATGAGTTATTGAGGGGCTACTTGGTTTACATCAATCCTTGCCTCGCCTGGCCCTGACCGAGCAAGCTTGCCTTGCTAGCGCGGGTGAGCCAATTTGGCTCTCCCACAGAAGCAAGGCAAAATCTTGCCTGCATGGACTACAGGGTAAGCTGGCTCAAGATTCAAACATAAGTCCACATCTGATTTCTCACTGAGCAAGGCAACACAGTGGCTAGCAAAGAATCCAAGCAGCCCCTAAGTTGATGATAGCCCAGCCCATATCTGGACCAGTTTGCTGCTGGCACTAGGACAGGCTCCCCTCTAAAATTTTTTTAAAAAAAACTGGGACAGGCTTTATCTGCACCGGACTCAACACGGGGTTCACCAGCCCGGCCCAATTGTGCATTGTGCACCGTGCATACCTTTGATGGCTGCTGGCCTGTTGCAAACCAAACAATAAGGCCGGAGCCCGGAGGATATTCCGAAGTTTTGTACAGGTATTATAATTTGCAAATTTTAAAGACATAAAAAAGTCACTGGAATGAAAATTTTCCAAGGAAATTTCATCTCAAAACCCCAGTCAGGCGCTAGCACTGCGAGAAGGCCGGAGGCGGAGTCTCTGGATTTTAATCGTTTCCTGTTCCGAACAATTTTAGCCACACGCGTGCAGTTCTTCCGTTGTGCCAAACAACCGGCGAACAACCCGCTAGTGCCCATTTTTCTCGCCCTGTGGCCTGTGCTGGCTGCCGCGTCAAGCATCATCTAGCGCCTGCGAGACCCCGAGTCACATCACTCTCTCAAAATGGAATCGGATAATCGGATAAAGAAAAGAATGGTGTCACTGTACGTCTGTACCAGGCGTAGTGCCACCGCCCACACCGTCACCACCCCGTCAGGTCGACGACGACGCCTTCGACCGTGACCCCGTGTTGGCACTTGGCATGCCGCATCCAGCCACACTCCTGGTTCCAGAATGAAGTCCGGCGTCTTTTCTGCGTTCGGTGGCGTGGTCGATTAACGTCGGCTTGTCGCGGGGCCTTCAGTCCGTCCTTCACAGCTTGTGTACACACAGCGCCTGCAAGCACGCAAATTCATTCAGACTGACTTAAGAACGAGAGACTTCACAACAGGTACCCAAACAGAATAATAAAAAGGCAAAACGAAAGAGTGGTATCAATAATCAACCGTCCTTTTCGTACCTCTTCTTGAATGCAGAGCTCTGCGAGGAGGGATGTCAGCGTCAGCAAGGAAGTCGAATCTGAGTCGGCCACCAACCAGGAGGGCGACGGAGCAACTGAACGCGTTAGGGGCTCGGCAGGCTGAACCTGAACTAAGGAAAGGGAGTCATGTTCGACGCACCAACGTGTGGTTCGGTGGAGATGAGTGGGCGTGAGTCATAGGATACGCACAGCTGCATTTGTGAGACTCACGCCGATGGCCAAGGGCCGATATACATAGGAACAGAGAGAGAGTCCGAGGGGTATGAAACACATATGAGAACAACTTAATACTAAGCTTCTCCTTTCGTCATCTGGCTGTTCTTCCAACTTCCCCTTCCCCTTTCCAATCCCTTTCTCCTGGGAAGCTAACAATTAGTATTCAGAGCCTTCCGATTCTTCTTCGCGTGCCATTTCTCTTCTCTGATTCGCAACTTGCCGTGGTTGGTAGATTTTGCCGCGCCGCCGCTAGCTGTGGTTGCGCGATTGATTTCCTGTAAATCCCCGGATCCGCGAATCGAGTCGAGAACACGCGACCTGGATTCCTCACCACCACCACCACCACCACCACCACCGCCACCACCACCACCAAGACCTCCAATCCGTTTCCACTATACTCGTTCCGCCAAACGTCGGGGCGCCATGAATCTGGATATCCAGCTCCTGTTGGCGGAGTTCCAGAAACTCGTCTCCACACAAGTCGTTACCCAGAAGAAAATCGACGAGCAGACGGATCTCCTCGAGCGGCGATTCACCGAAGCGGATGGAGTCCTGGACAAGCGCTTCCGGGAGGCCGACGCGACGGTCGAGCAGCGGATCATCGACTCCGAACTTCGCCAGGACGCCATTGAGAAGACCGCTTCAGATCTCACCTCTTGGCGCCACGAACATGAAGGCATCGTCGACGACCTCCGTCTTCGCATCGGCAAGCTTGACAAGTACTAGAACCGATCCGTGATTGAGTCCGCCGCCGCTCACCTCGAGCCGGCTATCTTCACCGAACCACCAGTCAAGTCGGAGCAGCACGCCGCATCTGCATCTGCTGGCTACAAGGCTGCTCGGCCCAACGGGCACGGCGTCGATCCTCACCACCGGGAGAATGAGTTTGGGGTTGTCACAACCTATACTCATTCCTCGGTCACGGGTATGGACAACTCCTTTGCAAATCCCCCTAAGTTTCATGGCACTGCATATGACTTAGTGTTATCCCGCAATCGCCCACCTAAAACCCACCGTAACCCCACCGGCAAGCTTCCCAAAATGTCCTTCCCAACCTTTGATGGCACTGACCTTAAACTATGGATTACTTGCGCTGAAGATTACTTTGACATGTACTCTATTGATCCCTCAGTCTGGATTCAATGCTCACGCATGCAATTCCTTGGCCCTGCCAAACGCTGGATCCAATCAGTTACTGACAAACTGAAAACCATGACCTAGTCTGAATTTTGTCAAGCCTTGCATACCCGTTTTGATCGCGATCAACATGAATACCTTCTTCGCAAGATGAACCACATTCGCCAAAATTCTTCTGTGCAAGATTATGTTGATCGTTTTTCTGAACTTGTTGACCAGCTCACAGCCTATGATTCCTCCACAAATGCTCTGCATTACATCACTCATTTCCTAGATGGCTTACATTCAGACATTCGTACTGTCATTCTTGTTCAGTGCCCCGATTCCCTGGATACTGCGTATACTTTGGCGTTGTTGCAGGAAGAGGCTGCGGAGTCATCACGGAAACGTGAGTTCAAGCCATGGCATCAGAAGGCCGGCTATTCCCCTCCTCCACGATAAGACAATTTGCAAGTTGGTACAGTGGACAAACCCTTGCTGAATCACAAACCACTGGACAAGAAGCTCGCCGATCTCAAGGCTTACCGGCGTGCCCATGGTTTGTGTGATCACTGCGGAGAGAAGTGGAATCATGACCACAAGTGTGCACAACAAGTGGGACTCCATGTTTTGGACGAGCTCTATGCTCTTTTCTCTGAAGAACCAGTAGAAGATCCGACACAAGATGGCACTGAGGGACCAGAGCCGGAAGAAACCTGTTACTGCTTATCTTCTTACACTATAGCTCAACCGGGGGTAAAGACCTTGCAATTCCAAGGCATGTTTCAGCAGCGGCCAGTCTTGATCCTCCTGGATTCAGGTAGCTCCACATCATTTATCAGCTAGGACCAACTATCTCAACTGTCAGTTATCCCAGTTCAGTGTCCTTCACTAACTGTCAAAGTAGCCAATGGTGAGTTCATGCAGTGTTTTGCACAATTGCCAGCAGCAGTATGGACTATTCAACAGCACCAGTTTACTCATGATCTCAAGGTCTTGCCCATCACACACTATGACATGATCCTTGGCATGGATTGGCTACAACTCTTCAGTCCAATGAAGGTGGACTGGTTGCATCGCTGGTTGGTCATTCCTTATAAAGGTACTATGGTCCGGTTACAAGGCAATCCATTATTAGAGGATTTTGGGAATGATGAGTTGTTGGTGAACATATGCAGTATCACTCCACAACCTCCTGCCACCGAGGGCCAGTTCCCTCCAGCCATCGGTGCCTTACTAACCGAGTTTTCTTCTGTCATTTGTCCACCTGACCAACTACCACCTAAGAGGGACTGTGATCATGAGATACCATTGATTGAAGGGGCTCAGCCGGTCACAGTACGACCATACCATTACCCACCAGCCCTCAAGGATGAAATTGAATCTCAGATTGATTCTATGCTGCAACAGGGTATAATCCAACCGAGTACTTCGCCATTCAACTCACCTGTCTTGCTGGTCCGTAAAAAGGATGGTTCCTAGAGATTTTGTGTCGATGCCCTTACTGTCAAGACTGCATTTCCTATTCTAGTCTTTGACCAACTCATGGATGAGCTAGCAGGTGCTCGGTATTTTTCCACCATGGACCTATTGTCGGGCTATCACCAGATCTGATTAAAGGAAGGTGAAGAGCACAAAACGGCGTTCTCCACCCATGTGGGCCACTATGAATTCAAGGTCGTCGCCTTTGGACTTTCTGGTGCACCTGGCACTTTCCAAGGAGCCATGAACAGTACTCTCAAAACTTGCCTCCTCCGGTGTGCTATTGTTTTCTTTGATGACATCCTTATTTACAGCAAGTCTTTTGAGGAGCATCTCGATCATCTCCGTCTGGTTTTGTCTTTGCTAGCCCAAGATCAGTGGCACATCAAGCTCTCCAAGTGCAAGTTTGCGCAAACTGAGATCTCTTATTTGGGCCATGTCATCAGTGCTAAAGGTGTGGCTACAGACCTAGCTAAGATTGAGGCAGTAGTTTCCTGGCCAACGCTGACTACAGTCAAGGAACTTCGGAGCTTTCTTGGTTTTGCCAGTTTCTACCGCCACTTCGTTCGACATTATGCAGTCATCTCAAAGCCACCGACAACATTGTTGAAGAAGCACTCACTGTTCGTGTGGTCTACTGAACATGATTCAGCATTCCAGACTTTGAAGAAATGCTTGAGTTCTGCTCCAGTGCTAGCCCTTCCTGATTTCCAAAGACAATTCTGTATTGAGACTGATGCTTCTCACTATGGAGTTGGTGCCGTGCTCCTTCAGGAGGGCCATCCACTTGCTTTTCTGAGTCGAGCTCTCGGGCCCAAGAATCAGGGGTTGTCAGCATACGAGAAAGAATACATGGCTATCATTATTGCTGTTGATCAGTGGTGTTCCTATTTGCAGCTCGGTGAGTTTGTCATTTTCACCGATAACAAGAGCCTCATACATTTGAGTGATCAGCGACTTCACACTGCATGGCAACAGAAGGTGTTCACAAAATTGTTGGGTTTGCAATACAAAATAGTATATAAGCCGGGTACTGACAATCGGGTTGCGGATGCCCTGTCTCGCATTGGCCATCCAGAGGAGCTGTTTGCCATTTCCGCCCCAGTGCATTCCTGGCTCGATGCCATCATCCAGAGCTATGCATCGGATGCTCGAGCTCAGGAACTGATGGCCAAGCTAGCTATCTCTGTAAACTCTGAGCCTAATTTCTCTATGCACCAAGGGCTGCTTCGGTACAAGGGCCGTATTTGGGTGGGACCTGATGTGCCTCTACAACAAAAGATTATCACAACTTTCCATTCTTCCCCAGTGGGCGGTCATTCTGGTTGTCCTGCCACCTACCGACGCATCAAGCTTCTTTTTGCCTGGACCGGTCTGAAATCATCCGTTCAACAGTTTGTGGCTGCATGTCCTACTTGTCAGCAAGCCAAGCCCGATCACGTCAAATACCCCGGTCTACTCCAACCTTTACCGGTTCCCAGTATGGCATGGCAAAGCATCTCGATGGACTTTGTGGAGGGCCTTCCACCGTCTGGGGCAAGAATTGTATCCTGGTGATTGTCGGTCATTTTTCCAAGTATGCACACTTCATCCCAATGGCTCATCCATTCCCTACTTTTACAGTGGCCAAAACATTTATCACCAATGTGTATCGTCTCCATGGTCTGCCATTGTCAATCATCTCGGACCGTGACAAGGTTTTCACCAGTCAACTTTGGCAAGAGCTTTTCCATTTGGCCGGCGTCACTCTTCGGATGTCTTCAGCTTACCATCCTCAAACCGACGGCCAAACGGAGCGTGTGAATCAGTGCATGGAAACTTTTTTGCGTTGCTTTGTCAGTTCCTGTCCAGCTAAGTGGCTTGATTGGATCTTCCTGGCTGAGTATTGGTACAACACCACATGGCATTCTTCATTGAACTATTCACCATTCTTTGTCCTCTATGGTCATCACCCGCACCACTTTGGGATCTCTGAAGACAGTTCTGTTTCCTCAGTTCCCTTAGCTGATTGGATGAAGGAAAAATCAATGATGAACACTCTCATTCAGCAGCACCTAGCCCGGGCTCAGCAGCGCATGAAGACACAAGCTGACAAATCTCGTTCCGAACGCCAATTTGCAGTGGGCGACTGGGTGTACCTCAAGTTGCAGCCTTATGTGCAAACCTCTTTGGCTGCGCGCGCTAACCAAAAGCTAGCTTTCAAATTCTTTGGCCCGTTTCAGGTCATCGGTCGCGTGGGCGCAGTCGCCTACAAGCTCAAGCTTCCAGAAAATTCAGCCATTCATCCCGTTTTCCATGTGTCCCAGCTCAAGACGGCGATCCCCACATCTCATTCAGTGGTTGATCTTCACCACAATCTCGACGGGTTGCAGATACCACTGAAGATTCTCCAGAGGCGCATCCACACAACCGACCACAACGTCGTTCCCCAGGTGCTCGTGCAATGGTCCAATCTGCCGCCATCTCTTGCTACCTAGGAAAACACTGAAGCTCTCCGGCAAAGGTTTCCTCGCGCTCCTGCTTGGGGACAAGCAGGTCTTCATCGGGGAGGGGATGTCAGCGTCACCAAGGAAGACGAACCTGAGTCAACCACCAACCAGGAGGACGACGGAGCACCTGAACGCGTCACGGGCTCGATGAACCAGGCTGAACCTGAACCAAGGAAAGGGAGTCGCGTCCGACGCACCAACGTGCGGTTCGGTGGAGATGAGTGGGCGTGAGTCATAGGATACGCACAGCTACGTCTGTGAGACTCACGCCGATGGCCAAGGGTCGGTATACATAGGAAGAGAGAGACCGAGGGCTATGAAAAACATATGAGAACAACTGAATACTAAGCTTCTCCTTCCATCATCTGGCTGTTCTTCCAACTTCCCCTTCCCCTTTCCAATCCCTTCCTCCTGGGAAGCTAACAAGGGATTACTAGTCACTTTGTCAACACAAAAGTCATACGAGCCTGACTGCGCGTCAGCACTGAATCAGGCCGGCCGCACGTACGCGAACGCACCAATATATTGTTTCCTTCAAATAAAAAAGATAAGATAAGAAAACAAACAGAAAAGACACAAAACTGTGGGTTGGCGAAATAGACAACCTCACCTCCTCAGCCTGCAGTGCCAGCCAAAAACAGCCCCCCTCGGCCTACCCGGCTACTCAGCACCAAGAACAGACGGCCAAGTGCACTCGCGCCTTTATATAAAGGAATCCACCAGCAGCATTAGCTTTGGTTTCTTCTCCGTGTATGAACATACCCATCGCAGGGCATTCTCGAGCATAGCGTCTGCCTTTCCCCTCCTATCCTCCACTCCTTTGTCCAGAGCTTTGAGATGGCTCAGGTATGCAGAATTCTCCCTCCTGATTTGGTTCTTCAGTTCCTTCGGTTGCTCATAGCTCTGTGTTGCTTGATCGGTCCGCAGCAGAAGGTGGTGCTCCGGGTTCCAACCATGACAGATGACAAGATCAAGCAGAAGGCCATCGAAGCTGTTGCAGACATTTACGGTAACATTTTGCATCCACCCTCTGGTTGACTGTCTTCCTGTTTTCTGGATGATGGATTGTTTTGCTGTTGAGGCTTGGAAAATATGTTCTGCAAAAGAAGGCATTGGATATGGTATTTGCACAAACTAGCATATTGTTTGTTTCATTGTTTGCCCACCGTTCAATCTTTAAGGCACATACTTCCAATGATTAGGATGAGTTTAAGACAGAAGCTTTTTTTTCGAGAACACGACTTCACGTGTATTTCATTAAGTAGAGTTTAAGACAGAAGCTTGAGAGGATAAATCATGTTAGGTGGAATTCGCTTATCAAACATGCTAACACAAAGATGAGGACCACTCAGGAAATCTGTGTGTGGTCGGAAGGACTCTTCTTTATGCATGAAAGTTGTTATATATGCTCGGTGCAGGTGAACAGCGTACAAGGGGTTGGTATATGTTTCACAAAAAGAACTGGGGTTTTCAAACCCAGTACATAAATATTTGAAAAACGTGTAGACTGAAGAAAACTTAGCAACCTGTCTATTCGATTCTAGTTGCTATGAGGATATTTACTTGTTAGCAGTAAGCAGTTATAATCTTCGAAAGAATGTTTTCTCAGTCTGGTTTTTCTTCATGCCATATCTTAACAGCAGTACAACACATAAAATGGAAAATAAATATACTTCTACAAAGCGCTGAACAAGAAGAAAGAACAATGTGTCAGCAAGAAAATTTGATGATACATACATTCTTCCGTGCACAGGTATTGACTCCATAGCAGCAGATCTGAAGGAGAACAAGATGACCATCATAGGCGAGATGGACACGGTGGCGATTGCCAAGAAGTTAAAGAAGATTGGGAAGATTGACATTGTGTCTGTTGGACCTGCAAAAGAAGAAAAGAAGGAAGAAAAGAAAGAGGAGAAAAAGGAGGAAAAGAAAGAAGAGAAGAAAGAGGAGAAGAAAGAAGAGAAGAAAGAAGAGAAGTGATAAACCTATAAAACATATAATATCATCACATGGCCTCACCTATCTTCAGTCGCAATAGCTTTGACTTTGGACTGATGTTGCTATGTGGACTTACTATGTAATATTTATACTACAGAGTACATACAGTATTAGTTAAAAATAAAAGTACAATCTGTGCATTGCTTTTAGCATCTACGCTACCTCCTAACCAACTTATGTTCGTAAGTAATTAGATGTTCCCTTCTTTATGCAGCAAAGTGACAGGAGCTCTGCCTTTCAATCAAGGTAGAAAAGAGAGACTAGATGGCTAGATGCTCAATCTAACTAACAATTATCAGGAAACTCAAATATCCTGGCAGACCTGTATCTAAAAAAAAAAGAATCATATGCATACTCCTTGAAGCAACGGAGGACTGGACAGACTGAATCTTGAAATCTATATGAATAATAATTAATATACTTAAACTGCCATGTTGCACCTATCGCTATCACTTAAAGAAAAGGCAAACTTTTTAACAGGTATGAGTACCAATAAAGCAGTCAAGTGATCAGCGGCCAGTTCGCTTGGTCGTAAACGATCGTAAATTTCCAGCCAGAACAGTATTTTTCTCTCACACCAAACCAGCCAGCAGTAATAATTCACGATCGTATACGATCGTTTCAGCCCCAGCCGAACAAGCTACAGATACTGCCAATATCTTAAACAGCACCGGAAAGGGGCAATAATGCATAGACTTCCACCTCTTAATGCTTAAAGATAATTCACGATGCATTTTACAGGCTTGTCTAATTTCTAACATGTAATCAACAAATCCTATGCTAGGGTTGGCAGAAATGACTTTCTGTGCAGAACCCATACCAGGAAAGGCACTAGTTACTGCAGCGATGTTGCTAACAGTAACAGGTCATGCAACTATCTAGGTATGATTTCTTGAGCATATCTAGTTGAGGGAGCAATATAAATCTTTTTCATTCTATCAGATCAGAGGACCAGGGAATCAAGATTTATTGATTACTCATGACTAGTGTCCACCACCCTATCTCAAACAAGAACAGCATACAACACTTCTTTTCTGTACTTCATCAACAAACAAAGAATCCCGCAGGACATGTGCTACATCAAGCATAAAAATTATAGTGTAACCACTTCCATAGGATACTCCTTCATAATCCATCTGTCAGAAACGCAAACAGCCAGAAGAAATGAACCTCTGCATCTAACTATAGAGCATCTCATCTCACCATCTTCTAAACCCTCCAAACCTTGACAGCAGATGAAGATAATGACCCTTATCTGTCATGTACTTAATGACATTATTAGCTTGAGTATCCTTCCCAGCAATCCGCAGTCTACTTACTAGACTACTGTACACAGAGAAGTTTGGCGTGCATCCATGTGAGTCCATGTCCTTCAGCATAGCGAATGCTTTATCAAACTCCCCTACTGTGCAAAGCCCCCGTATCATTGAATTGTATGTGTACACATTTGGAAGCTGCCCTCTCACCAGCATATCATCAAAAAACCTCTGGGCTTCCTCAAATTCCCCAGCTGCCACATAGCTTGAGATCATAACAGTATAGCAGACAACATCTGGGTCACACCCTTTCTTGATCATCTCATCAAAGAAATACTTGCAAGCTTCTAGGTTGCCAGCACGGCCAAGACCATCTATCAAATTTGTGAAATGGAGCACATTTGGCACACACCCAACATCACTCATATAGTTCAGCAAATTGAGAGCTGCTAGGGGTTTGTCTCCCTTACCAAGCACATGAAGCAACAGATTGTAAGTATGGAGGTCCGGCGTAAGCCCATTTGTTCCCATCTCATCAAGTAACCGATGGAATTGATCCAACTTCCCGAGCATATACTTTGCACGCATCACCACATTGTATGTCAAGACATCAGGTGAGTACCCCTCAAGGATCATTTTCTCGTGAACCCACTCAATCAGCGAGTACTGCTCTATGGTCAGAAGTGTGTGCAATATTGCATTAAACGCATTTCTGAATGGGCGGTAGTTGAAAGTACTCGACTTGATGAACCTCTCCACCAGCCTCCGCCTCAACCCAACCTTCCCAGATGCACATATCAAGAGGTGGAACGTCCGGGAAGAGACAGGCAGCCCCTTCTCCATCATCTCCTCAAACAGCCGCCACATCGCCTTGACCTCCCCACACTCGGCGAAAACCTTCATGACGAGGTTGTACATGCTCGTGCCGTGTTGGTACCCTTCCTGCTGCCCCGCCCATATGAAGAACTTATACGCCAGCTTCGGGTACCTCTCACGGTTCACACTGTCCACGGATACTACAATCCTGAACAGCACCTCCCTCACCAGCTCAATGGACACCTTCGGGCGCATTTCATCGAGCGCCTGGCGGGCGCTGAACCCCGGGCCATCCTGCAGCAGTATCCTAAAGATCCTGTCCGCCTCCAGCCTCACATCCTCGAAGAATCGCCTCCTGGAACTGTGTCCAGGGGAAAAAGTTTCGCCGTCATCGTCATCGCCCTCCGGCGGGCCTCGGGGCGGCGGCAGCCGGAGGAGTACTTCCCGCGGGAAGCGGCCGGCGTTCAGGCCTGCCACCTCCTCCCCTCCCTCACGGACTCCGTCGCCATTGCGCTGTCCAGTGTCTGGAGGACTCTCACCGCCGTTTCTGGAACCGTCGCTGCAGAGACGCCGCGACGGGCAGAGCCGGGCCAAGATCGCCCGGGCTGCTCGGAACGGAGGTAGGTGAGCGCCCGTGATCATAGAGTACGCGCACTCAAGCACATGGCGAGTGAGTGGCTCCACGGGAAGGTGATGGCGCCGAGCTATAGTTCCAAGGGTGGGGCGGCACGGCGGCTCGCCGGCGCCAAGGGAAAGGAGTCTTAGCTGCCTGCTGCCGCCGTGCGCTCAATTCCGCCACGAAATGAACTCACTTGCCAGGGCAGAATCTTTGTTGCCTGCTTATTGGGCTTCTCTGGATATGGCACATGTTGCTGTTGGGCCTCAATCTGGCCTACTCATTCCTTTGAAACATCCACAGATTAGCGACGACCGGTTCTTTCTGTAGTTCAAAAGGTCCAATTTATCTCCAATTATAACGGTCGTTCAATTTCCCTCCCTAATCAGTAAAACCAGTTTTTTAAAACCCCCAGTAAGCTTTTGAAAACTAGTTTTAGTTTTTTTTTCTAAAATCATGCTCTATTATGGCTGGTGCCTAGCTTGAATTGTTTGAATCTTGATAAACTTATTTTGACGCTTATTTGCTAGTATAAGCTCTCGTTGTCAATTATAATTAGTCAACGTTGATCGTTTGAACTACATAGAAGCGTCAGGGTGGGCATTGATCCCCTTCCCTAGATAAAAAGTAGTTGTTAGCATGTGTGACTGCACCATCCTGCAGCACATAGCATGTTCTCATTTCTATTATAACCGGTATACGCTATTGACCAAGTGACTTTGATGACGACACACCATACTTCATAATGGTTCGGTTCGTTTCTCTTATAATCCGTCTTTTTCAGCTTATTTTTTTAGTCATAACAGTGTTTTTCTCTCACAACAAATCAGCCGGAACAGTGTTTTGGCTTGTTTTTCCAGCGAAGCGAACAGAGCCAAGATTTATTAGTACGAACATATCGTCTTTCGTGTCATTTGATTCTACCCGTATAAACATTTTGTCTCATATGCTACCATCTAAATTTTCTTGTCACGTTATGCTGGCTTGATGACGCTTCTGCGATCAACATTGACTAGTATAATAGATAGCGAGAGCTTTTCTCTACATCTAAAACATTCGTAACTATTCCGTCCACAGGTCCGACACCAAAGCCGCTCGCTCCCATGCATCCTGTGTGCGACACAACGCAACATCAGGACGCGAGCCCCCCCCTAGCTGCCTCCACCGATGCCGGTCTTCATCCCGCCTGTGCCGCACAGCCGCTGCGTTGGCCTGCCTACTCCGACGCCGGTCCCCTGCCTGTCTTCTTACCCCGGCGCCGTGATGAACGCGCAATAGGCCAAAAACCCTAGCGGCCCGGCTGTAGATCCTTGCTGGCCGGCCACAGCTCTGACGCCGCCGCCATCACTCCAGGGATCTCACCGCCCCCGCCGAGGACGCGGCGCTGGCCGGATCTGAGGACGCCCCGCCCCGATAGTGATGGCTTACGAGGCCGCGGCACAACTCCCTCAAAGAGTCAAAGGTGCCCCCACCCCCACTCCGTCGTGTGTGCTGCCCCACCCCAGATCCATGGTTGCGGTGGCGGAGGCTGGATCATGGTTGCGATGGCAGAGGCTGGTTCCACGATGGCCTTCCCCATCTCTGTCCTCCACATTCTCTATGGCTGTGAGTCCACTCTCTACCTCCCTCTCTGGATCTGCATTGGATCTAGCATTTCACCCGATATGAGCAGGGAGCAATTGCAGGCGGTCATGTTTAAATTAATCATGTTTTGCTTTTGGATGCAACGTAGGTGTTTGATGGTATTCCACTGCGAAGAGGAGCTCCAGTCCTATCTACATCTTGGAGGTATGTGATTTAGAATTTTGGGTCAATTGCTTGCCTGCAGTTCATTCTTTAGAATTGAATACTAATGAAAAATCAATTTGCCTGTACCATCTGATGAAAATCAGCTAGCTCTTTAACTCCTTATTATCAATATCAACCGTACTCTGTACTTGCATGTGTATCATAAGATTTGTGCTAAAACTCGTCCATCGCTGCCCATATGCTCAGAAAAGAGCCATTGCTATTCTACCACTAAAAGTAGAAACCCCTATGTTGCCAGAGAGGAGGCATCCTAGAAGGTAGAAGCCCCTCACCCCAAGCCCAAGCCCCAGCACAACTGCTTCATCCTGATGCTTGGTTCCAGACTCTGCACTTCTGCAGCACCCGTGCTTCCATGACGAGGGGCAAGGTAGCTCGCCTATCTATGCGCACACTTCCAGTTGTGAAATCATTATGAATCCTCCAAATAGATGGTAACGTAGAGTGACTGTAATCAAATATTTTAAACCAGTTGTCAGTATGCAAAATGCACCAAAGTATTTACATGTTGTCAGTTCAGCGAACATATACTAAGGAAGCCATTCACACCTAACTGCTTGTTGATTTTATAAAAAAATAATTTTTGTTTGCATTTTACTATTTAATTAATAATCTAACACGCACTACTTTTCCTTTTTTATATATTCAACCATAATGAGATGCAAATAACAATTATCTGCTGCAACATGTTCTAACCCTGGTAAGCTCTGTGTTTTTTAAAGTTTTTTCAACTTTTTTCAAGGTGATCTTGATATTTAATTTAACGAGACAACTAATCATTTTTAAACCTGTTTGGCATTGTTGAAGGGTCGAGATGGCGACTAGAGGGAGGGTGAATAGTCATGTTTAAAACTTAATCACGTCGGCTAATCGAAATAAGTGCGGAATTAAAACTATCAGTCTAGCCAAGACTACACCCCTCTATCTATGTTCTCTAGCACCTTGCAAAGATCCTAATTAAGCAACAAAGGTGCCGGGCTAACTAGAACTCACCTAACCAATTCTAGAAGCAAGGTCACACAAACATATGCCACTAGTATTTCAAGCAATGAGGGAGCTCCTACACATGCTAGTAAGCAAAAGCACAAAACCAACTAAGCTCACTAGCAATGCTCAATAACAAGGCAACCAATGCCAAATTAGAGAGCGCAAATACTTAGCTACACAAACTAAGCAAAGTAACTAACAAGGTTACACAAACCAAATTAGCCACGCAAGGGAGCTACTTCTATGCTACACAAGCAAAAAGGTAACTAGTGAGCTACACAAGCTAACTAATCACAAGAGCAACTACACAAGCACAATGTATATAAAAGTAATCATAAGCTTGTGTAAGGGGATTACAAACCAACAGGAAGAACAAGGTTGACACGGTGATTTTCTCCCGAGGTTCACGTGCTTGCCAACACGCTACATTCCCATTGTGTCGACCGCTCACTTGGTGGTTCGATGGCTAATTGGTATCACCCGCCAAGCCTGTACGTCGAGCACCGCAAGAACCTACCCCGAAAGTGAGGGTATCTCAATGACACGCTCAACTAGAGTTGCTCTTCGCGGCTCTCGCGGGATGAGCACAATGCCCCTCACAAAGCTCTTCTCCGGAGCACCGCACAAGCTTCTTGCAGGCTTTGACGGAGACCACCACCAAGCCGTCTAGGAGGTGGCAACCTCTAAGAGTAACAAGCACCACCGGCTTGCAACTCGATCACCTAGTGCCACTCGATGTAATCTCATAATGCAACGCACTAGAATCACACTCACTCGCAATCGATTCACACTCTTGCAAGCACAAGTGAGTTAGAGAGCATCCAAGCACTCCTACACAAGCCACATAGGCGTGAGGGTGCTCAGCTACCAGCCCAAGCCGGCCACACACTCCTTTTATAGCCCCAAGTGCTAAAATAGCCGTTACTCCTTCACTTAGCAAAGCGCGTACTGACCGGACGCATAGGTCGTAACGACCGGATGCTAGAACCCAGTGTCCGGTCACTTACAGAGATGTTCCAGCGATGTTTTTCAGCGACCGGACGCGTTCGGTCATCACTGACCGGACTCTTCCAGCGTCCGGTCGCTTCTGGACATGCTAAAAACACTGACCGGACGCTGTGACCGGACTCATAGGTGCTGACCGGACGCAAACCCTGAGCGCCCGGTCATTTTTCATGCCAGCATCCGGTCATAGACCTTTTAGCGCTAAAACGGCTATAACTCTTAGCTTTGAACTCCGATTTTCGATGATCTTGGACATTTTGGAAAGCTTACTCAGAGGGCTACACATCCCACATGCATACTTGATCCAAATCACAATGGATCAAAGCAGTATTCCAATCCAAGGACCATCTTATAGTTTGGAGTACACCGAAAAACCTTTTTCTCTTCTCTAAGTTGATTCACAACAACTCTAACTTCTTCTCCTTTGCAAATGTGCCAACACCACCAAGTGTGCACCACCATGTGTATGTGTGTTAGCTTTTCACAAACATTTTCCAAAGGATTAGTCACTCAACTTGCCACGCCACTCGATCCTAGCAATGATGCAAAGTTGGATCACTTGAGTGGCACTAGATGACCGATATGCAAACAAGTTTACCCCTCTTGATAGTACAACCATCTATCCTAAACCCGGTCATCAACTTCTCTACACACCTATGACCGGTGAAATGAAATGCCATAGGTTATACCTTTGCCTTGCGCATTTCATTCTATCTCCTCCAATGTCGATGCAACATATGCAACAACATGATCAACAATGATATGATCCACTTCATATCATCATGTGATCATATTGGTTCATCGATCTTGACTTCACTTGCTTTTCACCATTGCCTTCGTCCATCGGTGCCAAGTCTTGCTCAAGCTTCACCGCCACACGGTCCATCGCTCCAAAGCCTCTGACTTGCCCTTCACGCTTGCAACCGGTCCATCAAGTCAAGTCTTGTCTTGATCTTCTCTACCTTGATCACATGACTCAATGTCATGTATCATGTGCAATAAGCTCCTTCATCATCACATGTGTGAGCTTTGCAATATCTCCAAGCCATTTTCACCTTCATGGCATATGTTGCTCACACATATGTACCTATGGACTAATCACCTGTGTATCTCACATAAACACAATTAGTCCACCTAGGTTGTCACTCAATTACCAAAACCACACAAGGACCTTTCAATCTCCCCCTTTTTGGTAATTGATGTCAACTCTACAAAGATATGGAAATTAAGCTCTTTTAGATTCATGTTGCTTGTCCAAGCAATTTTACCATGTGAGAATGATTTTGGACAAGTACCACAAACCCGAGATGGTAGTATTAGCCTCCCCCTACATATGTGCTAGAGTGTTTGGTTTGAAGTTCGTACATATGCATAGATTGGAAATGTGGGAGAGTAATTACTACCAAATGATGCTAAGGTGTATAGAGTAAACCTTTGAAGTGTGATACCAAACGGAGTTGCACCTTTAAGTTCATCCTTAGCATCATGGTTAGCTAGATATCACTTGGAAATAAAATCACTAGATACCTCGTGAGATCAACATTAAAAGCAAGGTACTAGCATTACTTGAAGAACATACCAAGTGTCTAGCTATCATCCTATGCATGCTAGTTTTCATTTCATCAAACAAATTCTACAACTAGCATACACCACACAAGCATGCATATTGAATTTAAGAACTTATGCAATGCAAGCAAGCACATGAATATGCACATATCAAATGCAATCAATCAAAGTTCATGAGCTTGCTCCCCCTACTTGTGTGCTTCTCTTGTCCAAGAATTTTGATCCATCTCTTTTCTTCAATGTTGCTCCCTCTTTGTCCATGTCCATGTCCAACCTCTACTTCTTTGTCTCAATCTCTCCCAAAGCTTTCATATCTTATCTCTCCCTCTTGTACAATCTCAATCTCAAAGCTTTCATATCTTTGTACAATCTCTCCCCCTTTGTCATCAATTTCCAAAAAAAGGTGTGCTTCTCATTGATGCAAAGGTATGGATTTGGGGTAGATGGTTGAGGCTTGAATCTTGTATTCTTGATGGACATCACTTGATTGTTGGAATGACACCACTTGTAGATACCACTTGTAACTTGTACCACTTGTATCTTGTGTAGGGCTTCTTGAGATACCACACATAGGATCTTTGATCTTGATATCAATTTGTGGGACACCTCCCCCTATGTGATAGCATGGGTCATCCATTTGATACACTTGAGCTCTTGTAGGTGAGGGATGCATTCTTCATTTGATGATCACTTAAAGTTAAGGATCACTTGTGGAACCATCGTCTTGCATGATTGATACCATGTGTAGATGTGATACCACTTGAAAGAATCTTTTAGTATGGAACCACTTATTGGATTTATTAATAAAAAACCATTTCTTGAACATTTGCTATCTTCATGAGTACCACTTATAGGATATCACTTGTGAGTTGATCTAGACATCACTTGTAGATTCTTGATAAAATACTCGAGTCTAGATACCACTTGTAATAAACAATCTAGATATCCATTTGTATTATTGTCTTGTGCTTATACTCTTGTTACTTATCATGAGCTTCTAAGTTGACTTGAACTAAATTGATTTGCCTAAACTTCCAAGTCTGGTTGGAACCAATGACAAGCTTCTACACACCTTTTACAAGGGTTATCTTGCCAATGTTGTACTTGTCACTTGTTAGCAATCCAAATTAAATCAAGTACTTGGGTTTACTTAGCTCATGAACAAATTCATATACTAACCACTAGATCAAGTAATCATTCAAGCAATAGTGGTAGGCTATGAATGTAAAACTTTTGTTTGTTATGCATGATCCTATGAGGCATGTACTAATACACTAACCGCATACTAGTAAGGGATGAAATAATCATGGACATTACAATGATACCTTTGCTATGTTGAAGTAGAGGATAGTCACATAGATTTCAATTTATTACTTCAATAGCAATGTGAAGTCTAATTATAAGCTTGGTGAAGACCAATAGATACCATTTTGAATTCTATTCTTCACCCATATGAAATGAATACCACTTATGATCAAGTGCACTTTCTTGTTGTGGTTGACTTGCTTCATCTTTCGATCAATGCTTGCATGAGAGCATCAATGTGAGAATACCACTTAAAATATTATGATTAGCTCTCTTTTGGGTGCTGCTTGCTTTTCTCGGTCAACCCTTCCGATTGCTTCAACTAAGCATCTCAAATATTTCTTGGATCACCACTTCTATGTTAGCCTTCCAAGTACCACACTTGGTTTACCTACTCATAGGCGGTAAGCCCCTACACTAGGGAGAAGTGACCTCTCTCCAAGAACCATTCTTGATACTCACTTAAAATAACTTGATTGATTGATCCAAGTGATGGACTTAACTTGATGAGTAACCTTGATTCCTTCTTTAAGTCATTTTCTTTCTACTTGTTTAAGTCATTTCCTTTCTACCAAATGATTTACAATAGTCACTAGAACTTAAACTTCATCTTCATCTTGAGTTTGATCTTGATCTTCCAATTTGAGTACCGAATGTGTGCAAAGTACACTCTACAATCAAATGGCCTTGTACTCTTTGCTTGCCATGCTTAAAGATCGTCTTAATACCAAACTTAGGTGCCTCAATTACTTATAAACATGTTTCCAACTTGAGGACCTTTCAATCAAAGTGACTCTAGATCAATCCAACATTTTGTCACTTTTCTAGCAGATTTTGTACTCTTCAAAGAAAAATGCATATCTCCCAAAACACAAATCTAGATGCCACGAAATTTGGTACAGACGTGGTTAACTAAGTTATCTAGAAGATGTAAAAATTTGAGATTTATTTTATTTCTAGATTGCTACCAGATTTTAATTCTTCCACCACTGCTATATGCTGAAAACTGCTGCACTATAGCTGACAAGATTCACTCCAAAATTAAAGCATCTCTTATCCAATTCACATAAAATTTATACAACATCTTATACCATAAGTCTAGAGCATACACACCAATTTTTATGCCAATACAATAAGTTTTGATCACTCAAACATGGCTAAGATCACAGCTAGCTCAGATTTTGCAATATAGGACAGATTTCAATCACTTGAGCTATACTTCAAATGTGAATCAAACTTGAAATCAACTTATTTGAATACTTTCACAAGACATAAATCCATTCAATCCACTTATATATGTCATTATATGAACTTATCCAACACAAATTAATCCAAACTTGATTACTAATCAATTTATTCATTCAAACATCTTATAGCAAGCAACAATGCATATTTATCCAATTCAATCAACTCATATACACCCAAATAAAATGATCAACAAGATATATACCTTGGTTAGCTCATGATCATCCAATTTGCAAGCTTTAACTCAAGTATTTTAGCAAGCCATCAAATAATCCAATAAATCACCACAACTTGATCATGGCACTTGTATGTTGAAGCACATTTGGACTTCACTAATTCTTGGCTTAGCATTGGGATAGAATTGCATTAAGCTTCAATGCTTCATTCAACATATGGTGATTAATATGAAAACAATTGAATCAAGCCTCTAATGCCATGGTACCTACACACATTCATCCATTTTTTGATGGTACCCAAACAATTTTGAGTCCTCTCAAGTTAGGAGCAACATACTTAGGCAATGTCTTAGTATGAGTAGTGGGATGTTTTATAATAGCAACCATAGAGGTACCATTACCATCCTTCCTAAGCATAGAATCATCATCAATTGAAATAGACTTAGGAGTGTTACCTAGGGGACATGAATATGCCATGTGTCCCCTTTCCCGGCATGAGTAGCACTTTCTTTTTGCTTGAGCCTTTTCTTCCTTGCTCATATTGTGCTTCTCATTGCCTTGCTTCTCCTTGTTTGCTTGAGCCTTCTTCTCAAGCTTGTTTGGACAACCCAAAGCTAGGTGGCCCAATGTGTCACAACTATAGCATCTCATGTGAGCAATCTTCTCCATTTTCTCTTCTTTGTTCTTGCTCATTTGCTTTGCATCTTGATTCATCCTTGGACGTAATGCTCTTTCTCTTATTTTTCCACCCCTTCTAGTTTTCTTCTTCTTTATCATCAAATCACCACCATCTTCATGGTTGATCTTGATTTGCTCTTAGGGTGTCTTCTCTTGCTCAACTTGTGGCTTTGGTTGAGGCTTTTCTAGTTGCTTCACCAATTACTTGGTTGGACACATTGAGGTAAGGTGACCCCAAGTGCGGCACTTTAAGCACTTCACATGCTTGAGCCTCTCTTGTTCTTTTATCTTCTTGAGCTTCTCAATATTAGGGTAACCATTTGCAGTGTCCCGCTTCATGACACCGGTAGCACATGGTATGAGAGAGCTTTCTTTGTTGTATCTTCTTCATCTTTCTTTCTCTCTTTATTTCGCCCTTTGTTATCTTCTTCTTGAAGCCAAGGCCACACTTGTCACCATAGTTTCTTTGAGTCTTCAATATGTGCTCAAAGGTGACTTTTGAGTTGTAGCACCTCTCTAGCTTGTTGCTCAATTTTTTCACTTGTTCA
Source organism: Miscanthus floridulus (assembly GCF_019320115.1). Lineage (NCBI taxonomy): Eukaryota > Viridiplantae > Streptophyta > Magnoliopsida > Poales > Poaceae > Miscanthus > Miscanthus floridulus. Next base: position 66,750,623 of record NC_089580.1, on the reverse strand, counting down.
TTGAGCTCATTGTTCTCCTTCAAAAGGTTAGTTTCACAAGACATAGAAGTAGAACAAGCATCTATATGTGAAGAGCATGGCATATCTAATAAATCATCACAAGAGGTGGATACATGCTTCTTGCCTACATCACAAGGGTTAGCAACAATTTGTGATTTATCATTTGATCCATGTGATGAGCTCTCATTATTTTTAAGTTTCTTTGTAAACATTTTAATGAGAGAAGCATGTTGTTCTAATAATTCATCATGGGATGCAAGAAGTGTCTCATGATTCAATTTTAGCTCATCATGTGAAGATTTAAAAGCATTAAGTAATTTCTTATGTTCTTCATAAGAGTTCTTTAGAAATGAGTTTTCATTTTCAAATTTCAATGTTTTAGCTTTCTCATTTTCTAAAGACACGGTCATTCTAGCAAGTCTACTAACAAGCTCATCATATGAATCAACATAATCAACCACATTATTATTTGATACCTTGGTGTCACCTTTTGACATGAATCAATGTGGTGAAGTAGGAGAGCTTGTAGTAGCAATGTCATCCGGGCATGATCCATCATCATAACCATCAAGTGTGCATGGGGTAGCATCATCATTTGCAATACTTGTGGCATCATCAATCTTGCTAAGTGAACTTGTAGTGGATTGATCATCATCATTACTTGACCATGAGGTGGAGCAATCTTTCACAATCATGGAGTTGTGGTCATGCTCAACATCCTCATGTGCCTCCTTCTTGAGCTCTTCCTTCTTGAACTTGCCATCATCCCATGTGGAGGAATCACCGAAGGTGCGCTTGATGGACTCCCATATCTCACGAGCAGTTCCCGTGTAGTTTACTTGTTTCATCAAATCAAAACTCAATGCATCCATTAGAAAACAATAAGCATGTGCATCAAGTTTATAGAGAACTCTTTGAGCATTGGTGAGATTTCTATGGTCCAATACATGAGTGAGACCACTAGTGACAATCCAACAAAACTTAGGTCCCTTTGCATGAAAATGATCAAGCATGTGATTTTTCCTAAATGCAAAGTTTGTGCCATAAAAAATGTGAGTCTCACAAACATCTAGCCCACTATACGCCATCCTCTCGGGTCGGTGAAGACCACAAAAGAGAGACCTAGCTCTGATACTGAAAGGTCCTAATGGTTAGAGGGGGGGTGAATAGCCTAATAAAAATTTCTACAACAACACTTAACCAAAATGGTTAGACAATTATGAGGCGAAGCAAGTGTTACGCTAGCCTACTCAAAAAGCAAGCCACCTACCCTCATTCTAGTTTAGATAGTGTCTATTCACACAAAAGCTATGACACTACCCTATGTTAGTGTGCTCTCAAAGGCTAACTAAAGAGCCACACCAACCAAGCAAGCAAGCTCTCACAACTAGCTACACTAAAGAGCTTGTCAACTAGTTTATGGAAAAGTAAAGAGAGTAATCAAGAAGGTTATACCGCCGTATAGATGAAGAAACCAATCAATCACAAGGATGAATAACAATGAAGACCAATCACCTCGGAATCAATGATGAACACAATGATTTTTACCGAGGTTCACTTGCTTGCCGGCAAGCTACTCCTCGTTGTGGCGATTCACTCACTTGGAGGTTCACGCGCTAATTGGCTTCACATGCCAAACTCTCAATAGGGTGCCACACAACCAACATAAGATGAGGATCACACAAGCCACGAGTAATCCACTAGAGTACCTTTTGACTCTCCGCCGGGGAAAGGTCAAGAACCCCTCACAATCACCACGATCGAAGCCAGAGACAATCACCACCCTCCGCTCGACGATCCTCGCTGCTCCAAGCCATCTAGGTGGCGGCAACCACCAAGAGTAACAAGCGAAACCCGCAGCAAAACAAGTGATCTTCCCAACAATTGACATGTGCCCAAGGTGCTCTTCCTTTCAACCTTGCATCCCGCATAATCCAAGTCAGAGTAACCAACTAGCTCAAACTTTACTCTTTTGGGATACCACAAACCAACATTTGGTGTATGCTTTAAGTACCTCAACATCCTCTTTGTGGCCTTCAAATGACTTTCTCTTAGTGAGGCTTGAAATCTTGCACACATGCATACACTAAACATGACATCCGGCCTTGATGCGGTCACATAGAGTAGGCTTCCAATCATAGACCGATACAACTTTTGATCCACCATATTTCCACTTGCATCACTATCCAAGTTGCCATTGGTTCCCATTGGTGTACTAATGGCTTTGCTATCACACATGCCAAACTTCTTGATCATGTCCTTGATATACTTGTCTTGACTTTCAAATGTACCATTCTTCAATTGCTTGATTTGAAGACCAAGGAAGTAGCTCAACTCTCCAATCATGGACATTTCAAACTCATTAGCCATCATCTTTCCAAACTCATCACAAAAATCTTGATTGGTTGATCCAAATATAATATCATCAACATAGATTTGCAATACAAATAGATCTTTTCCAATCTTTTTGATGAAAAGAGTAGTGTCAACCTTGCCCATTGTGAACCCTTTAGAGAGTAGGAAATCCCTCAATCTCTCATACCATGCTCTAGGTGCTTGCTTCAAGCCATACAATGCCTTCTTCAACTTATACACATGGTTGGGTTTCTTATCATCTTCAAAATCAGGAGGTTGCTCTACATATACTTCTTCATTGATGTAGCTATTGAGAAATGCACTCTTAACATCCATTTGATAGAGCTTGATGTTGTGGGCACAAGCATAGGCTAGCAAGATTCTAATTGCTTCCAATCTAGCAACCGGGGCATATGTTTCTCCAAAGTCAAGACCTTCAACTTGAGTATAGCCTTGTGCTACTAATCTTGCTTTGTTCCTTACTACTATCCCATCTTGATCTTGCTTGTTTCTAAAGACCCATTTGGTTCCAATCACATTGTGCCCATTTGGTCTCTCTACTAATTCCCATACTTGATTTCTTGTGAAGTTATTCAATTCTTTATGCATAGCATTCACCCAATCAACATCCTTCAATGCTTCATCTATCTTCTTTGGTTCAATGGATGAGACAAATGAGAAGTGTTCACAAAATTATGCCAATCTTGATCTTGTTTGTACACCTCTTGAAATATCACCAATGATAGTATCCAATGGATGATCTCTTGTAATATTGGTTGGTTGGAGGATTGGAACTTGATTGCTTGCACTTGCTTGATCATTGGGTTGAGATGATGTACTAGCCACTTGATCTTATTCATTGTCATAAGATCCACTTGTACTAGCTTGATTTGTATCATCTTGCACATTTGAGTTGGAGAGCACTTGTACTTGATCATCTTCATCATCATTCACTTGCCTAGGCCTTAATTCACCAATATCCATGTTCTTCATGGCATTTGAAAGTTGAATGCCTCTAACATCTTCCAAGTTCTCATTCTCTACTTGTGAACCCTTGGTTTCATCAAATTCAATGTCATAAACTTCCTCAAGAGTTCCACTATCTAAATTCCAAACTTTATATGCTTTACTTGTAGTGGAATAGCCAAGTAGGAATCCTTCATCACATTTCTTGTCAAACTTGCCCAATCTAGTGCCTTTCTTCAAGATATAGCATTTGCAACCAAAGACCCAAAAATATGTAATGTTGGGCTTTCTACCATTCAAGAGCTCATATGGTGTCTTCTCTTTCAATGGGTGACAATAGAGGTGGTTGCTACAATAGCAAGCCGTGTTGATAGCTTCGGCCCAAAAAGATTGACTCACATTATACTCACTAAGCATAGACCTTGCCATATCAATGAGTGTTCTATTCTTCCTCTCAACAAGGTCATTTGATTGTGGAGTGTACTTGGCCAAGAATTGATGTCTAATTCCAAATTCATCACATAACTCATCAATTCTAGTATTCTTGAACTCACTACCATTGTCACTTCTAACTCTCTTGATGGTTATTTCAAACTCATTGTGAATGCCCTTGACAAATGATTTGAATGTTGTAAACACATCACTTTTGTCCACTAGAAATAATACCCATGTGTATCTAGTGTAGTCATCCACTATCACAAATCCATATTTGTTTCCACCGATACTAGTGTATTGTGTTGGCCTAAACAAATCAATGTGCAATAACTCAAATGCTTTACTAGTGCTCATCATGCTTTTCTTAGGATGGGTGTTTCCAACTTGTTTGCTGGCTTGACAAGAGCTACAAAGCTTATCCTTTTCAAACAGAACATCTTTCAAGCCTCAAACCAAGTCATGCTTAACCAATCTATTCAATTGTTTCATTCCAACATGACCAAGCCTTCTATGCCATAACCAACCAATGTTAGACTTAGTCAACAAGCATGTAGATAATTTAGCTTCACTAGCATTGAAATCAACCAAGTATAGATTCTCATATCTAAAACCTTTGAAGATCAAATTAGAGCCATCTACACTTATGATCTCTACATCATCTACTCCAAATATGCATTTGAATCCAAGATCACACAATTGAGCCACGGATAGCAAATTGAAGTTCAAGCTCTCTACTAGCAACACATTGGATATGCTCATGTCATTTGATATTGCAATCTTACCAAGCCCTTTGACCTTGCCTTTGCCATTGTCACCAAATGTGATATTATCATAACCATCATTGCCATTGGTGTTGATTGAGTTGAACATTCTTGCATCACCGGTCATGTGTTGAGTGCACCCACTATCAAGAACCCAATGCCTTCCTCTGGCTTTGTAATTGACCTATAAGAGAAGATCAATTCTTTTTAGGTACCCAAACTTGCTTGGGTCCTTGAAGGTTAGTCACTAAGCTCTTTGGTACCCAAATGACTTTCTTCTTTGAGCCCATCCGTGGTTTACCAATAAACTTAGCCTTCACACCATTTGTACCCTTAGTAAGCATATAGCATGAATCAAGCTTTATGAAGGATACATTAGCATTTTTGCTGTTGTTGCATTCTTACTCTTTATGACCCACTTGCTTGCAACTATTGCAAAACCGACTATTGTTCTTCACAAAACTAGTCTTGTGAGGAGCAAAGGCCGCTTTGCCTTTCTTGGGGGTATATCCCAATCCCTCTTTGTAGAGAGAAGCTCTTTGGCTACCCAAGCACATAAGCAAGCGGTCCTCACCACCATAAGCCTTAGCCAAGGTGTGAGTGAGCTTATTGACCTCCTTCTTGAGGTTCTCATTCTCAACCATTAGCGAGGCATCACAAGTGAGACCATCACTACTAGATGAGGTAGAAGTGGAAGTGCTACAAGAAGGGTTAGTAGGAGCAACAATGATCGGCATAGATAGTGATTCATCAATTATATCACAAGTTAAACCTACATTGCAAGTTTCAACATGCTTCTTTTTATTTTGTTCATCAAGCAAAGAGGAATGAGCCTTTTCAAGCTTTTTGTGAGCTTTGCCAAGCTTCTCATTGGCTTCCTCTAGCCTCTCATGAGATGCATTTAGCTCATCAAAGGCTTGCTTAAGGGCTTTAATTTCCTTATGCAAGCTTTTGCATTCTCTTCTCTTAATGTTAAAGTGTTCTCTAGCATCTTCTAGCATGCCAAATAATTCATCTTTAGTAGGTTCATCATTATCACTATCACTATCATTCTCATTTTCATGTTCATTTTCATCCTCATTTTCTTCATCACTTTCATCATCACAAGATTGTACCTTAGTGGCCTTAGCCATGAAGCATGATGAAGAGTCGAAGAGAGAAGGCTTTTCATTGATGGTAATGCTTGCTAGAACCTTCTTCTTGGTGGTCTTGTGATCATCACTATCATCATCATCATCACTTGAGGAAGCATCACTATCCCAAGTGACTACATATGAACCACCCTTCTTTTTCTTGAATGCCATCTTGTCCTTCTTCTCTTTCTTTTCCTTCTTATCCTTCTTCTTGTTCTTCTTGTTGTCATCATCATTGCCACTATTATATGGGCATTGAGCAACAAGATGGTCTTTGCTTCCACACTTGAAGCACCTTCTTGACTCTTCTTTGTTCTTGGATGAAGACTTCTTTCTTCTAGCATGATAGCCCTTCTTCACCATGAACTTGCCAAATCTCTTGACAAATAGAGCCATCTTCTCATCATCATCATCATCCCATAAATCATCATCCTCACTTGATGTTTCTTGCTTAGCTTTGCCCTTGGATGATGTGGCCTTGAATGCCACGCTCTTCTTTTTGTCATCCTTTTTCTCATCTTTCTTCTCCCTCTTTTCTTCCTTCTCATCATCATCTCTATAAGCATCATCGGTCATGATGTCTCCCAAGATTTGGTTTGGTGTCATTGTGTTCAAATCGATCCTCATTAGCAAGGTGACCAACATGCTAAATCTTGTGGGCAAACATCTCAAGAACTTATTAGAGAAGTCCTTGTCCTCTATCTTCTCACCAAGTGCTTTGAGATCATTGACAATCACTTCCATCTGATGGAACATGTCTGGCACACTCTCATCTTCCTTCATCTTGAAGCTTGCAAACTTCTCTTTGAGAATATATGCCTTTGCACCCTTCACGGCTTGAGTGCCCTCAAATGATTCTTTCAATTTCTTCCAAGCTTCATGAGCCATCTCAATATTCTTGATTTGCTCAAATGTTCTCATATCAATTGCATCATGAATGGCACTTAGAGCAATGTCATTGTTTTGGAGAAGCACTTCTTCGGCTGTGGTGGGATTTTCTGGATCCTCAATCTCAATTTTGGTTTCTACCACCTTCCACACCTTTCTATTGATTGACTTAATATGTGTGGTCATCTTTGACTTCCAATAAGAATAATTTGAGCCATCAAATTGGGGTGGCTTCTTGGTGTTGTTGATTTGAGCCATTTTAACACCGAAGGTTGTTAAGCCTCAAATAACGGTGACCTCGGCTCTGATACCACTTGAAAGGTCCTAATGGCTAGAGGGGGGGGTGAAGAGCCTAATAAAAATTTCTACAACAACACTTAACCAAAATGGTTAGACAATTATGAGGTGAAGCAAGTGTTGCGCTAGCCTACTCAAAAAGCAAGCCACCTACCACAATTCTAGTTTAGATAGTGTCTATTCACACAAAAGCTATGACACTACCCTATGTTAGTATGCTCTCAAAGGCTAACTAAAGAGCCACACCAACCAAGCAAGCAAGCTCCACAACTAGCTACACTAAAGAGCTTGTCAACTAGTTTGCGGAAAAGTAAAGAGAGTGATCAAGAAGGTTATACCGCCGTGTAGATGAAGAAACCAATTGATCACAAGGATGAATAATAATGAAGACCAATCACCTCAGAATCAATGATAAACACAATGATTTTTACTGAGGTTTACTTGCTTGCCGACAAGCTACTCCTCGCTGTGGCGATTCACTCACTTGGAGGTTCATGCGCTAATTGGCTTCACACACCAAACCCTCAATAGGGTACCGCACAACCAACACAAGATGATGATCACACAAGCCACGAGCAATCCACTAGAGTACCTTTTGGCTCTCCGCCGGGGAAAGGTCAAGAACCCCTCACAATCACCATGATCGGAGCCAGAGACAATCACCACCCTTCGCTCGACGATCCTCGCTGCTCCAAGCCGTCTAGGTGGCGGCAACCACCAAGAGTAACAAGCGAAACCCGTAGTGAAACACGAACACCAAGTGCCTCTAGATGCAAACACTCAAGCAATGCACTTGGATTCTCTCCCAATCTCACAAAGATGATGAATCAATGATGGAGATGAGTGGGAGGGCTTTGGCTAAGCTCACAAGGTTGCTATGTCAATGCAAATGGCCAAGAGTGTGAGCTTGAACCAGCCATGGGGCTTAAATAGAAGCCCCCATGAAATAGAGTCATTGTACCCCTTCACTGGGTACAGCGCGAAGTGACCGGACGCTCCGGTCCGATCGACCGGACGCTGGCCCTCAGCGTCCGATCACATGATTCACTCCACGTGTCCCCTGCTTCAAATACTATTCATCAGATTTCAACGGTCATCAGTTGACCGAACGCTCCACTACAACTGACCGGACTCAGAACCTCCAACATCCGGTCATTTCCAGTAAGGTTCCAGAAATGTATTTTGCCGACCGAACTCGTCTGGTCATGCTTGACCGGACCCAGCCAGCGTTCGGTCAGACGACGTCTCCTCTGTGTGCCTCACGTCAGTGTACGTCAGCACTGACCGGACGTACCCTACCAGTGTCCGGTCACAGAGCGACCCAGCGTCCGGTCGTTTGACCAACGCCAGCGTCTTTGCTGATACATCTGACCAGACGCGCCGGTCCAACTGAGGCCAGCGTCCGATCACTTCTAGTGACCTCCGTCTTTTCTGTCTAGGGCGCCGGTGGAGTTTCTTACCCTTGCTCCCAAACTTCACCACCCTTGATCAAATGTGCCAACCACCAAGTGTATCACCTTGTGCACATGTGTTAGCATATTTTCACAAACATTTTCAAGGGTGTTAGCACTCCACTAGATCCTAAATGCATATGCAATGAGTTAGAGCATCTAGTGGCACTTTGATAACCACATTCTGATACGAGTTTCACCCCTCTTAATAGTATGGCTATCAATCCTAAATGTGATCACACTCTCTAAGTGTCTTGATCACCAAAACAAAATAGCTCCTATGGTTTATACCTTTGCCTTGAGCTTTTTGTTTTTCTCTTTCTTCTTTCCAAGTCCAAGCACTTGATCATCATCATGGTATCATCATCATCATGCTATGATCTTCATTTGCTTCATCACTTGGAGTGTGCTACCTATCTCATGATCACTTGATAAACTAGGTTAGCACTTAGGGTTTCATCAATTCACCAAAACCAAACTAGAGCTTTCAATCTCCCCCTTTTTGGTAATTGATGACAACCCTTTCACAAAGATATGAATTGAAATTCAATTGAATCCATGTTGCTTGCCCAAGCATATTTACCATGTGTAAAAGGATATGGACAAGTTTCATGAACCCCAAATGGTAGCAATTGCTCCCCCTACATATGTGCTAAGAGTTTGGATTGTAGCTTGCACATATGCTTGGATAAGAAATATTGGAGTCAATGTCTACCAAATGATGCTAAGGTATAAAAGATGGACCTATGAAGCGTGATACCAATCGGAGTGCACCATTATACCATCCTTAGCACCATGGTTAGCTTTAAATCACTTGGAAACATACTTTGAAAAGATACCACTTGTAAAAACTTATTTGGAAAAGAAAGTTATATAGTGATTTCATTTCATCATTCAATCTTACAACTAGCATATATCACATAAGCATGGATATTTTGAATTTAAAACTTACGCCATGCAAGCAAACATATGAAATGCACATATAAATGCACCATACAAGTTCATGAGCTTGCTCCCCCTACTTGTGTGCTCAAAATTTTAATTGATCCCTTTCCTTTGTCATATCTCTCCCCCTATGTCAAACTCTCCCCCTATTACTTATATCTTTGTTTCTCTCACCACAAAGACTTAAATTATAGATAGGTTGAGATTTATCAATGTCAATCAATGGGGTGAGGATCATATTCCTAAATTTGGTCCAATCTAGATCATTTGCCAAAGATATTTAACTCGGTTTGATCCAAGGACAAGCTTCTTCACACCTTCAAATAAGGGTCATCTTGTACCATGTTGAGTTAAACACTTAGAGCTCATATTCTAGATTAAACACTAGGTTTACAAGCCCATAAACATGTCATATGCTACCACTAGATCAAGTCAAGCATAGAAGCAATAGTGATACCATATAGACATCAAAATCATTTGATTTTCATGAATGAGCCTAATAAAACAGAACCACTTGAAAGGTCCTAATAAAATTGAAAATGTGACTAGATGCACTAATCATGTCCTTAGCAAAGATGTATGTCATGCCAATCAACTTTTACCTTGGATTGCTCGAAGGAGAGGCATGTCATATGAGTGGGGGGTGCATCAACATATATTTGAGAAATCCAATATGTTCAACTCATTCCTTAGCTTGCAAAACCTTTTCTCATCCAATGGCTTGGTGAATATATCGGCAAGTTGATCTTCGGTGCCTACACTCTCAATGCAAATGTCCCCTTTTTGTTGGTGATCTCTTATGAAATGGTGGCGGACATCAATGTGCTTTGTTCTTGCATGTTGAACCGGATTATTGGTCAACTTGATTGCACTCTCATTGTCACATAGCAATGGCACTTTCTTGAACTTGATTCCAAAGTCACTCAAGGTGGCCTTCATCCAAAGTACTTGTGCACAACAACTACCGGCGGATATGTATTCGGCTTCGGTGGTTGATAATGCAACACTATTTTTCTTCTTTGATGACCATGAAACAAGTGATCTTTCCAACAATTGACATGTGCCCGAGGTGCTCTTCCTTTCAACCTTGCATCCTGCATAATCCGAGTTAGAGTAACCAACTAGCTCAAACTTTGCGCCTTTGGGATACCACAAACCAACATTTGGTGTATGCTTTAAGTACCTCAATATCCTCTTTGTGGCCTTCAAATGACTTTCTCTTGGGGAGGCTTGAACTACATAGAAGCGTTAGGGTCGGCATTGATCCCCTTCCCTAGATAAAAAGTAGTTGTTAGCATGTGTGACTGCACCATCCTGTAGCACATAGCATGTTCTCATTTCTATTATAACCAGTATACGCTATTGACCAAGTGACTTTTATGATGACACACCATACTTCATAATGGCTCGGTTCGCTTCTCTTATAATCCGTCTTTTTCAGCTTATTTTTTTAGTCATAACAGTGTTTTTCTCTCACAACAAATCAGCCGGAACAGTGTTTTGGCTTGTTTTTTCAGCGAAGCGAACAGAGCCAAGATTTATTAGTACGAACATATCGTCTTTCGTGTCATTTGATTCTACCCGTATAAACATTTTGTCTCATATGCTACCATCTAAATTTTCTTGTCACGTTATGCTGGCTTGATGACGCTTCTGCGATCAACATTGACTAGTATAATAGATAGCGATAGCTTTTCTCTACATCTAAAACATTCATAACTATTCCGTCCATAGGTCCGACACCAAAGCCGCTCGCTCCCATGCATCCCGTGTGCGACACAACGCAACATCAGGACACGAGCCCCCCCCCTAGCTGCCTCCACCGATGCCAGTCTTCATCCCGCCTGTGCCGCACAGCCGCTGCGTTGGCCTGCCTACTCTGACGCCAGTCCCCCGCCTATCTTCTTACCCCGACGCCGCGATGAACGCGCAATAGGCCAAAAACCCTAGCGGCCCGGCTGTAGATCCTTGCTGGCCGGCCATAGCTCTGACACCGCCGCCATCACTCCAGGGATCTCACCGCCCCCGCCAAGGATGCGGCGCTGGCCGGATCTAAGGACGCCCCGCCCCGACAGTGATGGCTTACGAGGCCACAGCACAACTCCCTCAAAGAGTCAAAGGTGCCCCCACCCCCACTCCGTCGTGTGTGCTGCCCCACCCCAGATCCATGGTTGCGGTGGCGGAGGCTGGATCATGGTTGCGATGGTAGAGGCTGGTTCCACGATGGCCTTCCCCAACGTCTCTGTCCTCCACATTCTCTATGGCTGTGAGTCCACTCTCTACCTCCCTCTCTGGATCTACATTGGATCTAGCATTTCACCCGATATGAGCAGGGAGCAATTGCAGGCGGTCATGTTTAAATTAATCATGTTTTGCTTTTGGATGCAACGTAGGTGTTTGATGGTATTCCACTGCGAAGAGGAGCTCCAGTCCTATCTACATCTTGGAGGTATGTGATTTAGAATTTTGGGTCAGTTGCTTGCCTGCAGTTCATTCTTTAGAATTGAATACTAATGAAAAATCATGTTGCCTCTACCATCTGATGAAAATCAGCTAGCTCTTTAACTCCTTATTATCAATATCAACCGTACTCTGTACTTGCATGTGTATCATAAGATTTGTGCTGAAACTCGCCCATCGCTGCCCATATGCTCAGAAAAGAGACATTGCTATTCTACCACTAAAAGTAAAAACCCCTATGTTGCCAGAGAGGAGGCATCCTAGAAGGTAGAAGCCCCTCACCCAAGCCCAAGCCCTAGCACAACTGCTTCATCCTGATGCTTGGTTCCAGACTCTGCACTTCTGCAGCACCCGTGCTTCCATGACGAGGGGCAAGGTAGCTCGCCTATCTATGCACACACTTCTAGTTGTGAAATCATTATGGATCCTCCAAATAGATGGTAACATAGAGTGCCTGTAATCAAATATTTTAAACCGGTTGTCAGTATGCAAAATGCACCAAAGTATTTACATGTTGTCAGTTCAGCGAACATATACTAAGGAAGCCATTCAAACCTAACTGCTTGGTGATTTTATAAAAAATAATTTTTGTTTGCATTTTACTATTTAATTAATAATCTAACACGGCACTACTTTTCCTTTTTTTATATATTCAACCATAATGAGCTGCAAATTACAATTATCTGCTGCAACATGTTCTAACCCTGGTAAGCTCTGTGTTTTTTAATGTTTTTTCAACTTTTTCAAGGTGATCTTGATATTTAATTTAACGAGACAACTGATCATTTTAAACATGTTTGGTATTGTTGAAGGGTCGAGATGGCGACTAGAGGGGGGTGAATAGTCATTTTTAAAACTTAATCGTATCGGCTAACCGAAACAAGTGCGGAATTAAAACTATCAGTCTAGCCAAGACTACACCCCTCTATCTATGTTCTCTAGCACCTTGCAAAGATCCTAATTAAGCAACAAAGGTGCTGGGCTAACTAGAGCTCACCTAACCAGTTCTAGAAGCAAGGTCACACAAACCTATGCCACTAGTATTTCAAGCAATGAGGGATCTCCTACACATGCTAGTAAGCAGAAGCACAAAGCCAACTAAGCTCACTAGCAATGCTCAATAACAAGGCAACCAATGCCAAATTTGAGAGCGCAAATACTTAGCTACACAAACTAAGCAAAGTGACTAACAAGGTTACACAAACCAAATTAGCCACGCAAGGGAGCTACTTCTATGCTACACAAGCAAGAAGGTAACTAGTGAGCTATACAAGCTAACTAATCACAAGAGCAACTACACATGCACAATGTATATAAAAGTAATCACAAGCTTGTGTATGGGGATTGTAAACCAACAGGAAGAACAAGATTGACACGGTGATTTTCTCTCGAGGTTCACGTGCTTGCCAACACGCTACGTCCCCGTTGTGTCGACCGCTCACTTGATGGTTTGGCGGCTAATTGGCATCACCCGCCAAGCCCACACGTCAGGCACCACAAGAACCTACTCCGAAAGTGAGGGTAGCTCAATGATACACTCAACTAGAGTTGCTCTTCGCAGCTCCCGTGAGGCGAGCACAATGCCCCTCATAAAGCTCTTCTCCGGAGTACCGCACAAGCTTCTTGCGGGCTTCGACGGAGACCACCACCAAGCCATCTAGGAGGTGGCAACCTCCAAGAGTAACAAGCACCACCGGCTTGCAACTTAATCACCTAGTGTTACTCGATGCAATCTCATAATGCAACGCACTAGAATCACACTCACTCACAATCGATTCGTACTCTTGCAAGCACAAGTGAGTTAGAGAGCATCCAAGCACTCCTACACAAGCCACATAGGCGTGAGGGTGCTCAGCTACCAGCACAAGGCCGCCCACACACTCCTTTTATAGCTCCAAGGGCTAAAATAGCTGTTACCCCTTCACTGGGCAAAGCGCGTACTGACCGGATGCGCAGGTCATAACGACCGGACACTAGAACCCAGCGTCCGGTCACTTACAGAGAGGTTCCAACGACGTTTTTCAGCGACCGGACATGTCCGGTCATCACTAACCAGACTCTCTAGCGTTCAGTCGCTTCTGGACACACTAAAAACACTGACCGGACGCTGTGACCGGACGCAGACCCTAAGCGTCCGGTCATTTTTCGCGCCAGTATCCGGTCACAGACCTTTCAGCGCTAAAACGGCTATAACTCTTAGCTCCGAACTCCGATTTCGATGATCTTCGACATTTTGGAAAGCTTACTCAGAGGGCTACACATCCCACATGCATACTTGATCCAAATCACAATGGATCAAAGCGGTATTCCAATCCAAGGACCATCCTACAGTTTGGAGTACACCGAAAAACCTTTTTCTCTTCTCTAAGTTGATTCACAATAACTCTAACTTCTTTTCCTTTGCAAATAAGTGTGCACCACCATGTGTATGTGTGTTAGTTTTTCAAAAACATTTTCCAAAGGATTAGTCACTCAACTTGCCACGCCACTCGATCTTAGCGATGATGCAAAGTTGGATCACTTGAGTGGCACTAGATGACCGATATGTAAACAAGTTTGCCCCTCTTGATAGTACGACCATCTATCCTAAACCCAGTCATCAACTTCTCTACACACCTATGACCGGTGAAATGAAATGCCCTAGGTTATACCTTTGCCTTGCGCATTCCATTCCATCTCCTCTAATGTCGATGCAACATATGCACCAACATAATCAACAATGATATGATCAACTTCATATCATCATGTGATCATATTGGTTCATCGATCTTGACTTCACTTGCTTTTTACTGTTGCCTTCGTCTGTTGGCGCCAAGTCTTGCTCAAGCTTTACCGCCACGCGGTCCATCGCTCCAAAGCCTCCGACTTGTTCTTCACGCTTGCAACCGGTCTATCAAGCCAAGTCTTGTCTTGATCTTCTCCACCTTGATCACATGACTCAATGTCATGTCTCATGTGCAATAAGCTCCTTCATCATCACATGTGTGAGCTTTGCAACATCTACAAGCCATTTTTACCTTCATGGCTTATGTTGCTCGCACATATGTACCTGTGGACTAATCACCTGTGTATCTCACATAAACATAATTATTCCACCTAGGTTGTCACTCAATTACCAAAATCACACAAGGACCTTTCAATTGTCTTGTACTTTATGATCTGATCAATGTACTTTCATTTTCATTGTTCATAGTTCTGTAAAAGGAGAAGAAGGAACTTATCCAGAAGAGTGAGAGATTGAAGCAACCACTGAATTCAGTAGGGGTGAGTGCAACTTGTTTCTGTGATCTTTGAAATAATGTTGAAAGACGAGATGCCCGATCACACTTAGACCTATCAATGACCCTGCCAGAGTCAAGATCATCCAAGTGTGCTGAAGTTCCACCTTAAAGACAAGTTTTGGGTGTTGCTAATAGACATGACACAAAAGGTTAGGTGCAGGTCGAGGTTTATCCTCAACGAAAAAATTCATAACACATCCAAGAGATGACATTGTAATGTTTTATTCCAAGAAATTAATTTTGAAAGACATGAGTGTGTCGCACGTGCATGTCTACTAGATCTTATAACTTGCTTTACCGCATTATTGATTTATTAATAAGTATGCAATGTGCTAATGATACATGTGTTGGTGTTGCGGTGGAGGTTATTTCCACTACTCAGGTTAGGATTCACAACAATTTCCAATTATGCATGTAGTTGTATGGCAATTAATGGAGTTGCAATGTAATTATCCATAAAGGAAAATATTAGACTGTAATTTGAGGGAGTACCTGTTTGTGATATCTTTCTATAGTTCTAATTTACACATCTGAATGTTACCGTAGCGTTAGCACGGGCATGCTACTAGTACTAGCAATAAGCACAAAATTGAGCTCATTAAGATTCAAATAGTTTCAAGCTAGACAGTTCCGATCTAGACACCAGCCATTCAGAAATTCATCAATTCAGGAAATAAGCCAACGACTAAGACCATGTTCGCTTGTCTTATAATTCGTATTTTTTAGCTTTTTTTCAGCCAGAACAATATTTTTTCTCTCACAACAAATCAGCCAGAACAGTATTTTAGCCTATTTTTTCATCGAAGCGAACGGAACCTAAGGGGCTGTTCAGCTAGTATTAAAGCCAGCTGATAAGTCGGCTTAAACTGTTTTGGTGTGAGAAAAATACTATAAATTCTAGCTAATAAGCTGATTAATAAGTTCAAGCGAACCGGCCCTAAATTAGTTCCCGACCATTCAGGAAGCAAGCAATATTTTAGATTTTGGGCTATAACATAAGTTCATCGGTAATGGTTCTTACTATTTTAAAACCATCACATCTATTAAATCTATCCAAATGGATGGCTCTTATTTGCCAGCACTGTAAAAACAGAACATTTGGATGCAGCACGCGACAAGTACGACTGTACGAACGCAACAAAAACGGAACATTTTTTTCAACATATACATACATACAACAACTTGTGGAAATGTTGATACACAATCACACGAACATGTAAAACCAGAGCGCACCACGGCGAACACAACCAGCACGCTTATTCCAGCTTCGGCTCCACATCGCAAACCACGTCATTCACGTGTACACGAACCTGACACAATAATCACACAGAGCAGCCGTGCTCTCCAGACTCCATTAGTAGCAGCACTTCACATGGTATTCGTGTTCAGCTTCGCGCTGCCGATCTCTTCCCCGCGGATCACAGGCGCCTCCGTCGCATAGCCTTCCTTCACGTCTTCCCCTGCAACCCGTCTCTCGTCAGCTTTGCTAATGGTGAGTTCCTTCTGGCAAAAAAAAAAGGTAGTTCTATTGTTCCAATGTACCTGTGGCTGTGGCTGGCTGTACGGTCTCGGAGACTCGGTTCCCGCCGGTGAGCGACGTGACGGCATCGCGCGCTTTGGTGATCACCTGACCGGGCGCCGGCACGCGCTGCGCTACCGTGCCCCCGACGTCCTCCTTGCGCCGCTGCACGGCGCCGGAGATCGCCTCGCTGAGCGCGCGGTCCTCGTTACCCGGACGGAGCTTCTCGGCGATGTACCCCGTGACGGTCACCCCCTTGTCCTGCCCGCCGGCGCCGGGGGTGGCCGTGTCCTGCTGCACGCCGGGCCCGGGCGTCGCCGTGCCGGCAGACTGCGTGGCCTGCTGGACCTTGCCCGCCACGGCGGTGCCGACGCCGGCGACCTTCTCGTACACGGTGCTCGCCAGCTGCTTTCCGTACTCTGTGGTGCCGGCAGCCGCGGACTTGATCTTGTCCGTATAGCCCGCCGGCCCCAACGCGGTGTTGGTCGCGTTCGTGGCAGCTGGGGCGTCCTTCCACTCCTCAGCGCCGGTGTCCGACACCGGCATTGCCTCGCTATGTGCGCCTTCCGCCTTCGCCGAGCTCTCCTGCGGACGGAGGTTGGGCGCGACGGCGGCGACCTTGTCGTACACGGTGGACGCCAGCTGCTTGCCGTACCCAGTGGTGCCCGCGGCCGCCGACTTGATCTTGTCCGTGTACCCGGCGCCTCTCGTCGCGTCCGTGTCCGTGGCCTCGGGGGCGTCTCTCCACTCCTCCGCGCCGGCGGTGTTCGACGCCGGCACCGCCTCCGTGCGTTGTTCGTCGTCGCGCTTCCCCACGCCCACAGCGGTGCCGACGCTGGCGACCTTCTCGTACATCGTGCTCGCTAGCTTCTTGCCGTACTCCGTGCCGCCGGCCGCCGCGTTCTTCAGCCTGTCCGTGTAGCTAGCGCCACCGGCCGCGCCGCCCACCGTGTCCGCGGCCTTGTCTTTCCGTTCCTCTGCCTTGGCGCCCTTCTTGCCCGCGCCCACGTGCGCCGGGTCGTCGGACAAACTCATCGTCTCGAATTGCTGCACCACGGGCGTCGTGCCTATGTCCTCACCCTCTGCAACGAAAAGGAAACGTGTCAAGTGCCAGGGCAACACGAGCAGAGTGCCAAAAGACATGATCGAGTGGCGTTCGGCGTGTGCCATACCTCGCGCTGCGGGCGTCGTGGAGCGCGGCGCGGCCGTATCCTCGACGACGGGGCCGCCGATATCACCGAGCCGCACCCTAGGTTCGGCGCCGTCGCCCTCCACCTCCTGCACGGCCGGTGTGCGCGCCGGCTGATCGTACTTGGCGACGAGGTCCTGCACGGCCGGTGCCCTCGCCGAGTCGTACACTGCAAACGGGTCGCGCAGACACGTAAGCACACGTGCAACCGAATCAGCCTAGCACGCGGCGCCGGTGAACAGGTGGGAGCACTTACTTGGCGCGCCGTGCACCTCGGGGTCGGACTCCATGACGACGGGCTTGTCCTCGACGTCCTCCATGTAGCCGCCCTTCTCCACCGCGTCCTCCTCCGCCTCCTCGCTGCTGCTGCTGCTGCCGCGGCCGGTGCCGGTGCCTGCGTCCCCCATGCGCTCGTCGCCGCCGCCGTGCTCACCGTCGTGGCCGTGGCCGTGGCCGGCGAGGGTGTTCTTGATCTTCTTGATCTTCTCCTTCACCTTCGTCAGCACCGGCTTGTGCTGCTTCTCGTCGCGGTGCAGCTGGGCCTGGCCCCCGGCTCCCTCGTCCTCCACTGCACGCGCAGCATCACAGAGTAAGGTAAGAGAGAACGCGTAGTACGTAGCGCAGACTAGCGATCGGCTCGGTGGCCGGCGGGGTCGGGGAGTAACTCACCTTCGCCGGTGTTCCGGAGGCCGACGTCCTCGGGGACGTGCTTGCGCGTGAGAGCGTCCATCGCCGTCGACCTCGACGCGACCTTGGTCCGATCGAACTGGTGCAGCTCGCGATCGAAGGTGACAGAGCCGCTGCTTTTGGGGACCGTGATCGGTGATCCTCAATCTCTGACTGCTTTAGTGAGGGGCTCGACGAGGATATAATAGGAGCGGGCCGGGGAGGCGAGGGCCACCTCGACGCACACGTGGTTATGGGCGGGAGGGCGGGCGGACGCGTGGCGGGTGCAGGAGCTGCCGTGCGCCCGTGCCGTGCTTCGGTTGGGCAGGGAGAGAAGCGACTGGAAGGCTTGCCTATATGGAAATGGAACGAATAATCACGCTTGATGAGATCTCGTGGCCCGTCGGGCGTCAGGTGGCGGGGTTTGGGACGCGGGGCACGCAGCAGTCCCATGCTGTATGTGTTGGCCTGCCTACGGTCTAGCTGAGCCAGCTACTTAGTCTACTACACAGCTGTT
Organism: Miscanthus floridulus; assembly: GCF_019320115.1. Lineage (NCBI taxonomy): Eukaryota > Viridiplantae > Streptophyta > Magnoliopsida > Poales > Poaceae > Miscanthus > Miscanthus floridulus. Next base: position 66,731,760 of record NC_089580.1, on the reverse strand, counting down.
ATATGAGAGAGGTCCGCCGGATCAGAATAGCTACTTGGTCTGCTACTGCTGTACGTACACGGCTAGACCAACCAGAAATAAACAGACGCGCCAGATGCGCGGACGCGGGCGCCGGGGCGAGCTCGTCGGCGGCGGCGGCGCCGGTGGTCACCGGTGACAAAGAGAGAAGGAGATAGATAAAAAAAATCCCTTTTTTTTTTACTAAAACATATGTGTATTGTATAGTATTTCTGTTGGGACGCGGGGCATGCATCCCTGTCGTGCCGCGTGGATCCTTTGCCTGCTTCTGCTTGTCGGTGTACCGTGTTTCCCTGGTTGGGTGAGGCCGGTTTGGGTGAGGCCGGTTGAGGTGTGCAGTGTGCACCCAGCCACCCCAAGACCCAGACCCTGACTAGAAACCCAGGGCGCGGCGGTTGCCGGCTTGCCGCGCCTACCGTGAGCCTGTCAGTCCATGAGCTGAACCATTTGCACTCTGTTATAGATAGTGTTATATACTCTATATTAAAGTAAAACAGATGTGCCATATATTACAGATTTACAGTTGAATATAATGCAGACTATATATGAATATTTTTATATTCTATTCGTTGCAAATATATTGTCCTATGTCTTATATTTTATCCTATTAGCAGAAGAAGATTGTTGGCATAGCTTACACTGTGTAGTGAGACGAAGTATAAAAAGAAGTAACCTGTGTCTATGACAAATCCTCAAATTCGCATTGCACCGTCGCTAAAAAAAATTGTACTTGCTGCATTTGTCGCTACCTAGTTGACTTTGCAGTATTATTTGACATTACGATGTATAGTTATTATTATATAATCGAAGCACTAAGCACTAAGGCCCGCTTAGATCCTTAGAATTGAATTTATTTAATAATCATAATTTAGACATATATTAATTAAGATAATATGATTGTGTATTGTATATTATTGTTGGCTATACCATAGAGATACTTATGTGTTGTATTTCTATTATAGATGAGTGAGTTGAAGAGCGTGTCAAAAGTTATAAAGTAAAAACATAGAACGATGATCTATAGAATTAATTTCTATCTCCCACTATATGAATTTGAGATAGGCTTATATGTGAACTTTAAAAAACGGTGGAATATCAAATTTCAAGCCAAATAGCCTAATTTATTAGGTAGATTTTAATTTCACCAAATGAAAGGATCCAAATGGTCCTAAGGGATATTTAAGCTACCGCAATGCCACTTAAAATAGTTGTCGGAGACCAATATTAGGGTACCCGAAGAGGAGCTAATGACCATCAACATTGATTCATCCGAGCAGTCAAGAGCGCGACTACAGCTCCAACCGATCCCCAGGCGCGCAAGCTTCGCCTCGCCCGACCCCGAGGTTGTGGGCTCCGTCTCGCCCGACGGAGACCCATACCGCCGCCAACCACTCCAGGTCCAAGCGTATGGGCCTAAGTCAAAACTCTGACACCAAGGAAGAGACCGGCACGCCCCGATGTAACCCGTGGTCACGATGGGCCATATCTGAGGGTTCACATCAAGAACAGCGTTGGGCGTGTGGGTGTTGGTCTGCCTAACCATCGTATGAACGCTAACAGGTGCGTCAGTTCATCACGACGTCCGCTGGGACGAAATGGAACGCCATGACCCGCTGACGACGCCTGCGCGTGTGAAAGGTCCTAATATGGCTAGAGGGGGGGGTGAATAGCCTATTTAAAAATCTACAAATCAACTAGAGCAATTTGATTAGTATGACAAATAGCGTAATGCAAACTTGCTCTAGCTCTACAAGGGTTGCAAGCCACCTATCCAATAATTCTAGTTGCAATGAATACTTAGGCACACAAACTAGCTATGTAATTACTCACTAAGAGCTCTCAACCTTGCTACTCTAAAGAGCTCAACTAGATGAATGTAAATAATAAAGCAAGCTCTCAATTCTAATTACACTAAAGAGCTTGTATCAACTAGTTTGCAAGAATGTAAATGAGTGAGTAGAGTGATTATACCGACGTGTAGGGGATGAACCAATCACAAGATGAATATATAGCCAATCACCGGGAGAATGACAAAGAAGAGAGACAATCGATTTTCTCCCGAGGTTCACGTGCTTGCCAACACGCTACGTCCCCGTTGTGTCGACCAACACTTGGTGGTTCGGCGGCTAAGAGGTGTTTCACAAACCTCGTCCACACGATTGGACACCGCAAGAACCGACCCTCAAGTAAGGTAACTCAATGACACGAGCAATTTACTAGAGTTACCTTTCGGCGCTCCGCCGGGGAAGGTACAACTCCCCTCACAATCACCGAAGGCGGCCACGAACAATCACCAACTCGTGCCGATCCTTCACCGCTGCTCCAACCGTCTAGGTGGTGGCAACCACCAAGAGAAACAAGCGAAATCCGCAGCGCAACACGAATACCAAGTGCCACTAGATGCAATCACTCAAGCAATGCACTTGGATTCTCTCCCAATCTCACAATGATGATGGATCAATGATGAAGATGAGTGGGAGGGCTTTGGCTAAGCTCACAAGGTTGCTATGTCAATGAAAATGTGCAAGAGTTTGCCCCTTGAGCCGGCCATGGGGCTATAAATAGAGCCCCCATCAAATAGAGCCGTTGTACCCCTTCACTGGGCAAAACACGCTCTGACCGGACGCTCCGGTCATACCGACCGGATGCTGGCCCTCAGCGTCCGGTCGCCCGATGGACGCCACGCGTCACCAGCTTCAAACGCTGTTCGTCAGATTTCAACGGCTACGAAGCTGACCGGACGCTCCGGTCAAAACTGACCGGACGCTGAAGCCTCAGCGTCCGGTCGTTTCCAGTAAGCTCCCCGAGGCATGTTTTTTCGACCGGACGCGTCCGGTCCACCTTGACCGGACGCAGACCAGCGTCCGGTACTCAACCCTATCCACTGTGCCGTCTGACAGCTCGACCGGACGCAGCCTTTCAGCGTCCGGTCGCTGAGTGACCCAGCGTCCGGTCAGTAGACCGACGCCAGCATGATTTCGACCAACTCCATTTCAACTATAACTTCTTCACCCTTGCTCAAATGTGCCAACCACCAAGAATTTTGCATCCGGCGCAATAGAAAATAGACATTTCATTTTTCCAAAAGCGCCGAATCCCGCCTCGCAAGCTCGGCGGGAGGGAGAGAGGGACCCAAACCCATCTCAACCCTGCAAACACCTTGTGCACATGTGTTAGCATATTTTCACAAATATTTTCAAGGGTGTTAGCACTCCACTAGATCCTAAATGCATATGCAATGAGTTAGAGCATCTAGTGGCACTTTGATAACCGCATTCCAATACGAGTTTCACTCCTCTTAATAGTACGGCTATCTATCTTAAATGTGATCACACTCACTAAGTGTCTTGATCACTAAAACAAAATGGCTCCTACATTTTATACCTTTGCCTTGAGCCTTTTGTTTTTCTCTTTCTTCTTTTCCAAGTTCAAGCATTTGATCATCACCATGCTATCACCATTGTCATGATCTTCGTCATTGCTTTATCACTTGGAGTAGTGCTACCTATCTCATAATCATCTTGATAAACTAGGTTAGCACTTAGGGTTTCATCAATTAACCAAAACCAAACTAGAGCTTTCAGCGTGGCGCCAGTGACGAACAGGGCCATGACGTGGAGCTACCCCTGTTGACATCTACAGGGTCGGCAGGACCCGCACGAAGGAGAAGAAGGACCCGACGATCCTAAAGGACTATTCTCCCTCTCATTCTTCTTTTTTCCTCTGTTGTAACACGTGCTTTCCCTTGGCCTATAAAAGGGAAAGCAGGGCGTCCCATAGAGGGGATCGACCCATCGAGGACCGATCCGATCCGACCCCGAACCGATCAGATCCAGATACACACAAGAGCAGCAACCAAGCTCTCAGCATCCTTTCACTCCTTTCACTAGAGACTTAGGACCTGTCCCTCGCTCACCCGTTTGTACCCCAAACTACAAACTTGCAGTGCTAGTAACATGAGCAGCAGCAATGAACTGGACGTAGGGACTTTCTGTCTAAACCAATATAAACCTCGTGTCCTCTAAGCACACCATCCAAGCCAGATGCGCAATATTAGAAATTTACTCGTCTATGGTAACTCGAAACACCAACAGTTGGCACGCCAGGTAGGGGCCTTTTGCGCGTCTCAACGTCCACTTTAGGTCTGGGATGGCCAGTCACGGTGTCAGCTAGATCCTGGGCGCGCACGAGCGCTTCGGGGACCTAGACTTCATCGTCACAACGGAGGGAGAGTTGGCGCAGGCTCTCGCCACCGTCCAACCTCTCCACTTCGCCGGCCTCGACGTGATCGCTGAGGCGCTGCAGCTGCACGCACTGGAGGCCCACACCCCTAGGAGCGACTAGCTCCTTGGCTTCGACTACGATAGGTTAAAGCGCCAGCTCGGCGCCTTCCTAGACCCCGACCATCCCAGGAGGACCTGCGCCACCTCACCTTCTCGTTCTCCAATGTTATGGCGCAGCATGTCGGAGGAGACCTACTCTCTCCGGAATACCTCATTCGGAGCGCCCTGACAGCGCTCCTGTCCGGTCTCCGCAACGCCGCAGAGACTGTTGGCCACCTTGTGGCGCAACACACTCCTCCATCCCCTGTGAACGACGAGTTCGTGTGGATGACTGAATATGTTATGGAATCTTTCCACGACCTCCTCGTTGGAGAATCAGAGTCGCCCTCTAGCTCTGACTCCAGCAGGGGGAGCCATCATCCCTCTCATGAATGTTTCATGGCAGGTACCCCCAAGGGACATGTCGAAAGCATCCATGAGGGAGAGGCTACCCCGATGAACGACTTCGACAATGAGGTCATGAGGGATGCAGGGCATCACCTTACCTGCAGGTAGAGTAGCTGAAGGCCCGGCACCAAGAGCTCGAGGAAGCATGACTCTAGCTCGAGTAGGAACGTGCAGAGCTCGAGCGAGAGATCGAGCGCCATAGAGACGGTGGGTGTGAGCGCATCATGGCCCACGACGTGAACCAAAGGATCATCGAGGATGATGAAGCCCTCCCACACTTCACCCGGGCGAGCCAGAACATCGCTGCTGCGGCGGCCTTGCTCCGGGGCCTTCCGGGGCCACGATGCCCGAGGATCATCAGGCCCATCACAAGATTCACACGCTACTCAAGCGTGCGGCGGCGCAGCAGGCTAAGAGCTCGCTGTCCCAAGGGGTATGCTGCTAGGTTTTATTATTTCCGAGCGTGGCATCGAAGCCAACCTAGAGAAGATCTCATCCATCACGAGGATGGGCCCGATTTAGAACATAAAGGGGTACAGTGAGTTACAGGGTGCCTCGCCGCGCTCAGCCACTTTATCTCGCGCCTCGACGAATGAGGTCTTTCCCTCTATCGACTCCTGAAGAAGGCCAACCATTTCGAATGGACGATCGAGGCCTAGGAGGCACTTGACACGGTCAAGCAGCTTTTGACGAAGGCCCCGATCTTGGTCCCCCTCAACCAATGGGGAATCGCTTCTGCTCTACATCGCGGTCACCACGCAAGTGGTCAGCGCTACCCTGGTGGTAGAGCGAGAAGAAGAGGGACACTCCCTCAAAGTGTAGCGTCCCATATACTACATTAACGAGGTCTTGTCTGATTCCAAGACCCACTACCCCCAAATCCAGAAGCTCCTGTACATCGTCCTCATCGCCAAAAGGAAGTTGCATCACTACTTCGAGTCGCATCAATGATAGGCATGATGTCCTTCCCTCTCGGTAAGGTCATCCAAAACAGGGATGCCACGGGAAGAATCGCCAAGTGGGCATTCGAGCTAATGGGTTAAGGTATTTCATATGGCCCTTGGACGGCCATCAAGTCCCAAGTGCTAGCTAATTTTGTTGCAGAGTGGACCGAGGTCCAAATGCCGCCAGTAGTCATTGACCAAGAGTACTGGACGATGTACTTCGATGAATCGCTAATGAAGAAAGGCATCGGCACAGGGCTGGTCTTCGTTTTCCCCCTCGAGGTATGCATGAGGTACATGGTTCGCATCCATTTCCCCTCCTCCAATAATGTGGCCGAATATGAGGCGCTCATCAATGGCTTGCACATTACCATCGAGTTGGGTATCCTATGGCTTGACGTCTGGGGCAACTCCCAGCTAGTCATCGACCAAGTCATGAAGGAATCAAGCTGCCACAATGCCAAGATGACTGTGTATTGCCAAGAAGTTCGCTAGCTAGAGGACAAGTTCGATGGCCTCGAGCTCAATCATATCCCGAGGCGTCTCAATGAGGCGGCCGATGCGCTGGTGAAAGCGGTGTCCGGTTGAGAGCCGATGTCGACAGACGTCTTCGCCAGCGATCAGTACAAACCCTTAGTCTGCTATGAGGAGCCAGAACAAGCCAGTGATGGGCCGCCTGCCCTGGGCTCGGGGGCTAACCAGCCATCGGTTCAATCCAACCCTGAAGTCATGGAGCTTGATGAGGATCCAGCGATAGATCCTGACCCTCTGGCCGACTAGAGGGCGCCTTACCTCGACTACATCCTCCACAAGGCACTGCCGATGGACAAAATGGAGGCTCGGCGGCTGGCACATCGCACCAAGTCCTTTGTTGTTATTGATGGCGAACTCGATAGGTGAAGCCACATCAGGGTCCTGTAGCATTGCATCCCCATCAAACAAGGGAAGTAGTTGCTAAGTGATATCCACAGTGGGGTCTACGGTCACCATGCCGCGCCTAAAACCCTGGTCAGAAACATGTTCCGATAAGGCTTCTACTGGTCGACTGCGGTAGCCAACGCTGAACATATTGTGCGCACTTGCGAAGGGTGTTAATACTACGCTCGGCAGACCCACCTGCCGGCCCAAGCACTCTAGACAATCCCCATCACGTGGTCATTCGTGGTCCGGGGGCTCAATCTGGTCGGACCTCTCAAGAGGGTGCCTAGGGGCTATACGCACTTTCTTGTCACCATAGACAAGTTTACAAAGTGGGTTGAGGCTCGACTGATCTCCGCAATCAAGTCCAAGCAAGCCATGTTGTTCTTCCTTGACATCGTCTATCGCTTTGGAGTCCCGAACTCCATTATCACGGATAATGGCATGCAGTTCACCGGAATGAAGTTCCTCCTATTCTACAGTGAATACCACATCTGCGTCGATTGGGCCACCGTGGCACACCCCTGCACGAATGGGCAGGTTGAGCACATGAACGACATGGTCCTACAAGGTCTCAAGCCTAGGATCTTCAACCGGTTGAACAAGTTTGGCGGACGATGGGTCATGGAACTTCCTGTGGTGCTCTGGAGCCTAAGGACGACCCCTAGCCAGGCCACCGGCTACACGCCATTCTTCATGGTCTATGGTTCCGAGGCTGTCCTCCGAACCGACCTCGACTATGGAGCGCCAAGGGTTAGGGCGTACGACGAACAGGGAGCCAAGGCATCCCTCAAGGATGCCATGGACCAGCTAGATGAAGAGCGCGACATTGCCCTCCTCCGCTCGACCAGGTACTAGCAAGCGTTATGCTAGTACCATAGCCGTCAAGTGTAGGGTCAGGCCTTCAACGTCGGGGACCTAGTGCTCTGCCTTGTCCAAAGCAACAAGAACCACCACAAGCTCTCTCCATCATGGGAGGCACCATACGTCGTCATGGAGGTGCTCTGACCAGGCACCTACAAGCTTAAGACCATCGATGGCGAAGTCTTCGTCAATGCCTGGAACATCGAGTAGCTACATCGCTTTTACCCTTAATATACGCACACTTTCTCTTATCAGTTTCGCTATCGACTCCCCGATCTTTAGTGACACCTGACCTTAGCAATGGCAAGGGGTCAGGCCTCACTCGGGGGCTAATAAGAGCATATCTATCTGGTAGACATTCTCTATGCCTAACCCTTTCTCATGTTGAGACCTGGAAACAAGGGTTGCGAAAATGAACGCTGAGTAAAACTGGTCGGACTGCAAGAAACCTACGCCCTAGTGGCTACGGCATTTTTGCTCATCAGCGTGATCAGAGTTTTTTCCGCACCCCGTGCTTTTTAGCCTTAACTATGGAAAGTGTTGGTACACGTCTAAGAGTATATCCACCTGGCAAACATTCTCTATGCCCGACCCTCTCTCACATCGAGACATAGAAGCTGGGGTTGCAGAAACGAACGCTGAGTAAAACTGGTCGGACTACAAGAAACCTACGGCCCAGCGGCTACGACGTTTTTGCTCACCAGTGTGATCAAAGTTTGTTCACCCACACCCCGAGCTTTACAGCCTCAATGACAGAAAGGATCGGAACACACTAACCTTTTTATACAAAAAGGGGAGAAGGGCTAAAAAGCTGTTTGACCATAACGAAATTTAAGAACTTGTCCATTTATTACAAGTTCACCGCCTAACTTATCTGCCTAACTAATTTCCTTGGGTGGGATGATCTCATCCTCTATCTCTGTAGGTAAGTCCTGTGCTAGCGTGTCACACAAGTCGATCGGATGGCTTGGCCGCTGCCGAAAGATGGGTAAGGAGCAGTAGGATGCCCTATGTGGGTAATGCTGACTCCGTTATGAACGATGGACCCGGATTCCACTCGGACATGTCTGGTAAGAGCTCTTCGAACCTGTCACTCGAGCAATCAAGGTAAGTCTTGTGCCAGTAGGTCACCCAAGTCGATCGGATGGCTCGAGCTGCTACCGAGATACAGGTCATCTGTAAGTGACACCCGACCCTAGCAACGGCAAGGGGTCGGGCCTCACTCGGGGGCTGACAAGAGTGTCTATTCGGTAGATATTCTCTAGGCCCGACCCCTTTCTCACACTAAAACCTAAAGGCAAGGTGTGCAGAAACAAACACTGAGTAAAACTTGTCGGACCGCCAGAAACCTATGCCCTAGCGGCTACGACGATCTTGCTCACCAGCGTGATCAAAGTTTTTGTCCCCACACCCTGAGCTTTAGCCTCTGCCTTCCTAGGAAGGGTTTGGAGGGGTCCACCGGTGGAATCTCCATCGAGGATAGGACAGCAGGTCTCCTAAGTGGATCGGATGGCTCAGGTCGCTACTGAGAGACGGGTCATCTCTAAGTGACACCCGACCCTAGCAATGACAAGAGGTCGGGCCTCACTCGGGGGTTGGCAAGAGTGTCTATTCGGTAGACATTCTCTATGCCTGACCCCTTTCTCACGCTAAAACCTAAAGGCAAGGTGTGTGGAAACAAACACTGAGTAAAACTGGTTGGACTGCAAGAAACCTACGCCCCAGCGTGATCAGAGTTTTTGTCCCCACACCCCGAGCTTTAGCCTCCGCCTTCCCAAGAAGGGTTTGGAGGGGCCCACTTGCGGAATCTCCATCGAGGAGAGGCTAGTAGGTCGCCCAAGTCGATCGGATGGCTCAGGCCGCTGCCGAGAGATGGGTAGGGAGCAGCAGGATGCCCCATGCGGGTTACACCGACTCTATCATGAACGATGGACCCAGATTTCACACGAACATATCCGGTAAGAGCTCCCCGAACCCGTCACTTGAGCCTTCGAGGTAACTATACCAACCCCCACTTTACTTCTCTAGTGCTTGAGCATTCATTCATCTATTCTCATGCATGCATTCATACATTCATCCATACATTCGCCTCATACATCCAAGCATCGCATATGCAATTATTGCATCACAACGCTTCGCATCGCATCACGAAGCGGTAGTTGTCTCATTCGATATGAGCGGTGACCGACCAAGGTTCAAAGGCCAACCTATGAAGGGCTCGAGGCCGCCTCGCATCAAATAGAGCCAGTGGAGAAAACATAGATGAGCCCCAATGGCCTTTGCTCGACCCGCTCAGAAGTAGACAGGGTCATCTCGACCTTCTCGTTCGATCCTAACCTCGAGCCTAGTCCATAGAATCTCCATCGAGGGGAGGCCAACGGGCCACCTGAGTCGGTCTCTGGAATGACTTGGGCATCTATCAGGAGGTGGGTTAAGGAGCAATGGAATGCCACATGAGGGCTATGTCGATCCCATCACAAACAACAGACCCAAATTCCACTCGGACATGCCTGTTAGCAAGCTCGTCGAGCACGACACTCGAGCCATCGAGGCAAGTGTCATTAGCTCAGCCCCTCTGGTTGTGAAAACAACAGACGGGGTGATGCATAAAACTCAGCTAACCCCTATGGAGCCCAACAGGGCTCGGGGGCTCGAGCCGCCTGACCCCAACTTAGGAATCCGACCAACCGAGGTTCGAAGGCCAGCCCATGAAGGGCTCAAGGCCACCTCGCGTCAAACACAGCTAGGGGAGAAAACACAGATGAGCCCCAACGGCCTTTGCTTGACCCGCTCAGAAGCGGACAGGGTCATCTCGACCTTCTCGTTCGATCCTAACCTCGAGCCATGCCCACAGAATCTCCATCGAGGGGATGTCAATGGGCCACCTGAGTCAGTCTCTAGAACAACTTGGGCATCTGTCGGGAGGTGGGTTAAGGAGCAATGGAATACCACATGAGGGCTATGTTGACCCTATCATGAACGACGGACCCAGATTCCACTCTGACATGCCCATTAGCGAGCTCACCGAGCGCATCACTCGAGCCATCGAGGCAAGTGATGTTAGCTCAACCTCTCCAGTTGTGAAAACCACGAATGGGGTGATGATCACAAAGACGAGCCAACCCTCGATTGGACCCCCGCTACGCGTGGGGGCTCGAGGAAAGTTGGACTCGCAAGGAGACCGAATGCGCGGTCGCAGAACGATGGCTCAGATCCTAGGGAGGGGGTACGTGTGAAAACTAAGAATAATGTTTCTAAAATAAGAGACGCCCTCTCCTACTAGTTTCGCTATCCTCTCCTCGATCTTTAGTGACACCCGACCCCAGCAACGGCAAGGGTTCGAGTCTCACTCGGGGGCTGATAAGGGTATATATATACCCTTTCTGAAACAATCGTTGTGCCTGACCTCTTCCTCACGTTAAAAAACCTAGTGGCAAGGTTTACGGAAACTAATGACTGAGTAAGGCTGGTTGGATTGCACGAAACCTAACGACTGAGTAAGGCTGGTAGGACTACAAGAAACCCACGCCCTAGTGGCTATGGCACTCTTGCTTACCAGCATGATCAAAGTTTCCACCTACACCTTGAACTCTACGATCTTAACAAACGGAAGGGTCAGAACACATTAACCCCTTTTCACACATAAAAAGAGAGAAAGAACAAACTTGTTCAACCAAAATAAAAGAACAGACTTGTTCAAACAAAACACAAGGGTCAGAACTTGTCTGATTATTCCAAAAATGATCGTCCGACCTATTTAACTGACTAGCCCCTTCGAGGGAGAACTATGCCTTCTATCCTATCTGCCAGGTCCTACGAAAGGGGAGCCACTACCGTTTTCATCTCCTCTAGCTCTTAGACTTCATAACTAGGCACGTAGCCGTGGCTCATCACCTCTAGATCGATGTTGTCCCCATAATAAGAATGAGCAATCACGAAGGACTGATTGACCCCGGCGTGGAGGGCATTCCTCTTGAGCTGGTGCACCCTAGCTGTGATATCGATGGAACAAGCCGCGAGCGAGCTGGTCCCCTCCGACCGCACCACCTCAAGGTCATTGTAGACCACTTCGAGGACGATGCTTAGGATACCAAGCTTGTCACTCTCGGCCTAAAGATTTCTCCTCACCTTGGTGAGATCCACGGCCATACCAGTAGAAATGCTCTCGGCCTCTAGCTTCTGGGTTGTCGTGCTTTCGAGCTCAGCTTGGAGCGAGCCGACCTTCTGCTACGCATCGTCGCGCTCTTGGTAGGCCTAGTCATGCTCTCAGAAAGCCTGGTCACACTCCTCGTGAGCCGCGCCGTGTTCCGAGTGGAGCGTCTTCGTGGTTTGGATCAGTTCATCCCGCTCCTTGCACAGTCGAGAGACCACCATGACATCCAAGCTTGCCCTCTTCTCTAGGACCACAAGCTTCTCCTCAGCCCCAGCTTCAGATCCCTCTCCTTAAGTTCGCCTAGAAGGTTAAGGATCCGCTGGTGGGTCTCGTCGTCCTTCTAGAGCAACTCATCCTGCTCCTTCCTGGCCCAGGCGGCTTCTTCATCATCCTTTTGCGACATCATCGACAGGGCCTCGAATGCCTTCTCGGCCTCGTCAACATCCCGATGGGCCTCAGCCACCCGCGACTAAAGATTGGCCGCCTCCTCAGCGAGGAGAGTCAGCTCGGCCACCCTCTGCTGGGCAGCAACAAGCTGAGCTATCACCTCCCCATGTAGCCACACCTCCTCGATGAGGTAGTCCTAGGTTTCCTTCTGTTGATGATGGAACCGAGATTTCTCACGGCTATGAGCTATAAGGGACTACAAAAAGACGATGGCCAGGATACAAAAAGTATATAAAGGAAGATAAGCGCAAGAAGCAAGACCAAACAATACCCGCCCAGAGGGAACAACAATGTCGCGCAATGTGCCCATAGTGTGGTTTAGGGATTCGAGCACGGACGTGATCCCTACGTCGAGGCTCTCCCGCTCCATGCTCTCTGCAGCATCGTCGAGGGTGAAAAGCATCGATGCCGGATCCTACGGATCCGCCCACTGGAGCAGGGGCTCACCCCGTGTGGGCGAGACACTGCCCACCAACGTTAGGGCCAAGGACGACTCCCTGCCGGCTCCAAGCGCCACCGACCCCTCTCGCTGTGACGTCCCCATCGAGACGCCCCCTCCAGCGATGGAAGGGGTTAGCGGTGTGGACGCCAACCTCTCTCCTAGCACCATGACTCCTGGGGACCCCTTGGCTGCGTCCCCCTCTGTCTGCCATGCGCCAGGCATCATTGCTTGGGCCACCGATGGCACGGGTCACACCGGTGCCTCAGGCGTCGCTGCGGTTGCATCCGGCTGTGACCCGTCTGTCATGGCCACCGCCACCTCCACATGCGTTAGTGGGGTCACGACTGGCTATGTCGTACCCACCATGGTTGGTACCACGAGTGCGGTCGGTAGCCCCATTCGCCCCGCCGTCAGCACGGCATCGCGACCATCACCATCTGCTCCGCAACCTCCAAGCGTGCCCCTTGAGTGCCCGCATCCACCCATCTTGTCGAGGGCACGGGCACCACCGTGGACGGCGCCTGACCGACCGACGATGTGGTCACACTAGCGCCGCTCCCGCCCAAAGTGGGCATGACACCAGCCGATGGCTACCGCCTCGATTGGAGGGCGATGCTCTTCTTCGACGCCAGCGCCAAAGGATTCTGCTGCCTACCGACGCTGCAAGGGACGAAAAACATAAGTCATGATGAAATCCGACTAAAACAGGAAAAAACAGAGGAACTGATAACTCACTTCAGCGCCGTCGGGCGGCAGATGTGTTTGGGGGGGGGGGGGCGAACCCCCTGACCCTCGCTCTGCCTCATCAGGATGAGTCCATTTCGAGCTCGCCCCCTACTCCTGGGCAGAGGGGCTCGCTCCCCTTGGCTCTTGAGGTGCGACGATGGAACTGCCCACCTCTGCTAGCACCTTGGATGCGACGGCAGAGCCGTTCACCTCTATTGGCTCCTGGGGCAGGCTGATGGTAAGCCCTATCTTCGCTGGTTCCTAGGGGATGCCGATGGTATGGCCCGCCTCCGCTGGCTCCCTAGACATGTCCTCCCCTCCATGGAATGAGAAGGGTCCCGACGCCTATAAGGATGAACCGATGCCTGCAGCGCATCCTTGTTCTCGAGGTTGTCCCACTCGATATCGTCGGCTACCGTCTCTTCTCCCTCCATCACCTCATCATCGTCATCATCGTCATCATCATCATCGTTGTCGGTGTCCTCCCCTCATTCCCGTGCCTGCAGCTTTCGCTGCTTCTTCCTCTTCTTGTCCTCCTTCGCCTTCCTTAGCCGCTCGCCCTCGGCATGATTTGTCGTCCTCATGGCCGGATCCCTTGGCAGCGGTGCTAGGTGGTCCGTGAGGATGAGGTCCCTCGGCTGGTCCCGCCCCTCTCAAAGTTAGTATCACGGGGTCAGGAAATCAATTGAAGAGAAGGTAAGAGAAAGGGAAACTTACAATGACGACGTAGCCTGGCTTTGGCCACATAGGAGGATGCCCTGGCACCGGGTAGATGAAGTTGAGGGTGGCACTCACGTCGTCCCACAAAGGCTCCATTGCCTCCTTGATGCGTTGCACAATCTCAGAGTTGGGGAGCGTTCCCTCGGCGAGCACCGTTCCATCGAACGACGCCTCGGGCGCCATCGCGTATAGCGGGAGCGCGCGCGTCATCAACGGCGCCGCCCTCCTTGTGTGGTAAGCCCTAATGATGCCTGACCCCTTCAGGCCATTCTCCTTTAGGATGTGGATGGTGGCGATGTGGTCTCGGATCTTCTTCTTGTCCTTCTCCGGGACGCCCCACTTCGTCCACTGCTCTGGGGCCTCTTCGATCAGGCGCCCGATGAACTCCAGCAGAGGGGCGGCGGCGTCATTCTTGAGGTAGAACCACTGTGAGTGCCACCCCTTATTGGACATTGAGAGCCACATGGATGGGTACTCGCTGACCCAATTGTTCTGAAGTTGGATGCTGGCGCACCCCATCGGCATGTGCAGCTCTTGCCTGTCGCTTTTCTCCCTCTTCTTCTAGAGATTGATGGCAAAGAAGTGCCTCCACAAGTCGAAGTGGGGGCTGATCCTCAGGAATCCCTCGCACAGCGCGACGAATGCTGCCATGTGCTGGATCCCATTGGGATTGAGATGTTGTAGCTCAATCTTGTAGTAGTGCAGCAGCCCCCGAAGGAATGTGTGGGCAGGGGTCACAAGCCCACACTCATGGAAGTGGGTGAACGACACCACATAGCCATCGGGCGGTGATGGCAAATCCTCATCGCCGGGCAGCAACCACTCCTCGACCAAGGTCTGTGCACGGAGAAGACCGCGATGGACGAGGCCCTCCATGCACTAGAAGGTGATGTCGGAATGGCACCATGGATCCATTGGAGGTGGGGGCGGATGGATGCAAGCTCAACTATGGCAGAGATGTGGAGGCAGGAAACCTAAGCGATGGCAGCGGCGGCGTGGCTGCAGAGGCAAGGATGCAATGTATGGAACCTGGAGGGCTAACCCTTAGGTTTTATAGGGGCGACGGGTGTGAGAAAACCAACCACCTACCTTGATCTCCGCGCCTACCACGACCTATCACCCTGTCTCACCGTGAGGCATGCGCACGCAACCTATGTCTATCCCCTTGGAAAACTCGCCAGATGTTTTGCCTCCCCAAATGGGCCACGACCCGTCATAGGTAAGAGGGATATGGAGCTAAAAACACTCCTACAGCCCGTCTATGCCTAGGAGTTCGAAGGTTAGCCCACCAATGGTTCGACAACCGCTCCAGGCACCTTTAGAGTGAGGGGTGGAAAAGGATAGGCCCGAAAGTGGCCAATACCCGGGCGCACGAGCGCTGTGGCATCCCAGCCCATGTTTGAGTCTCAGTCAGATACGATCCATGGTTTTTCCTTGAAGAAAGGCTGAGAGCCCTTGGGACCGGTTGAACAGACCCGAGAACTATATGGATTGACTACGGAGAATCTAGAGTCGGTCACCAGCTGACCTAAACTGGATCCCCGTGAATGGGATGTCGGGGCCCCACTCAGACCAGCCCGTTAATAGCTCACCGAACACCATCATTCGTCCATAGAGGAAAATCATGGCACGGCTCAGCCCCTCTATTTTTATCAGAAAAAATGCTTGAGGGAAGACAATCACAAAGACGAGCTGACCCTTGATCGAACCCCTGCTACGAGCGAGGGCTCGAGGAAAGTTGGACTCTCATGGAGACCGAACACACGGTCACAGAACGACAGACCCCCATAGGGGTCGAAATCAGGAAAAGACCTTTGCCGACCCACCAAATCTCATGGCTATACCCCCGAGGGGTCTGTTCACAACGAAAGGGAATCACCATCCCCAGGTCACGCCATGGGCGACAAAAGAAGGCCAAGGTCCTTAGAGTCCTCCCATTCGGAAAAGCCTCCAAAGGAGTATTATACTCCTCCGCAAGCTCAGGGGCTATTGTCGGGGACCAATTCTAGGGTACCCAAAGAGGAGGAGCTAATGACCATCAACATTGAATCATCTAAACAGTCAAGAGCGTGACTACAGCTGCAACCGACCCCCAGGCGTGCAAACTCTACCTCGCCCAACCTCTGGGGGCGGGCTCCACCTCACCCCACCCTTAGGTCTGTGCTCTGCCTCACCCGACCCCGAGGCCACGGGCTCTGCCTCGCCCGACCCCAAGGCCACGGGCTCCGCCTCACCCAACCCTTGGGTTTGTGCTCTGCCTAGCCCGACCTCTGGGGGTGGGCTTCGCCTCGCCCAACCCCTTGGGTTCATGCTCCGCCTTGCCCGACCTCTAGGGGCGGGCTCCACCTCGCCCAACCTCAAGGTTATGGGCTCTGTCTTGCTCAACGGAGACCCATACCACCGCCAACCACTCCAAGTCCAAGCATATGGGCCTGACACCACAGAATAGACTGACACGCCCTGATATAACCCATGGCCGTGACATGACATATCTAAGGGTTCACATCAAGAACAGCGTTGGGCGTGCGGGTGCTGTTCTGCCTAACCATCGTACGAACGCTGATAGGCACGTCAGTTCATCATGACATCCGTTGGGACGAAATGGAATGCCATGACCGGCAGACGATGCCTACGCGTGGTGCCAGTGATGGATAGGGCCATGATGTGGAGCTACCCTTATTGACATCTATAGGGTCAATGGGACCCGCATGAAGGAGAAGGACCCAACGATCCTGAAGGACTTCTTCTCCCACTCATTCTTCTTTTTTCCTCTGTTGTAACCCATGCTTTCCGTTGGCCTATAAAAGGGAAAGCAGGGCGTCCCATGGAGGGGATCGGCCCATCAAGGACTTATCCAATCCGACCTCGAACTGATCAGATCCAGATACACACAAGAGCAGCAACCGAGCTCTCAGCACCCTTGTCGGTGTTTCGAGTCACTACCAACAAGTAAATTTCTAATATTGCACGTTTGGCTCGGATGGTGTGCTTAGAGGACACGAGGTTTATACTAGTTTGGGTAGAATGTCCCTACGTCTAGTTCGTCGCTGTTGCTCGTGTTACTAGCACCGAAAGTTTGTAGTAGGGGTTACAAACGGGTGAGAGAGGGACATGTCCCAAGTCTCTGGTGAAAAGAGTAAACAGGTGCCGAGAGCTCAGTTGCCGCTCAGCTGTGTGCTTGTGTTGCGTTCTGGTTGGTTAGAGGTTTGATGGGTTCATGATGATTCAATCGGGTCTAGCCCAGATCCATCCAATGTGTTGTGATGATCCTTATGGGATGCCCTGCTTTCCCTTTTATAGGCCAAGAGAAAGCATGAGTTACAACGGAGGAAAAAGAAGAACGAGAGAGAGAGAGAGAGCTAAAGGCCTTCAAGATCGTCGGATCCTTCTTCTCCTTCATGGGGGTCCCGCTGACCCTGTAGATGTCAATAGGGATGGCTTCACATTGCGGTCCTATCTATCACTAGTGCTATGCGCAGGCGTCATATGCCAGTCATGGTGCTCCACTCTGTCCTAGTGAACGTCGTGGTGAACTGACGCGCACGTCAGTGTTTGTACGGGGGTTAGGTAGAATAGCACCGGTACACCCGATGCTGTCCTTGATGTGAATCCGCAAGGTCACGGGTTACATCGGGGCGTGCCGGTCTCTTCCCTGGTGTCAGAGCTTTGACTCAGGCCCATACGCTTGGACCTAGATTGGTTAGCGACGGCATGGGTCTTTGTCGGGTGAGGCGAAGCCAGCAGCCTCAGGGTCGGGCGAGGCAGAGTCCTCCCCTAGATACCGGGCGAGGCGGAGCGTAGACCCAAGGGTTAGGCGAGGCGGAGCCCATGGCCTCGGGGTCGGATGAGGCGAAGTCCCCCCCAGAGGCCATGCGAGGCGAAGCGCATACCCAAGGGTTGGGCGAGGCACAGCGTAGACCCAAGGGTCGAGTGAGGCACAACGCAGTGTAACACCTTTGGTGTTACGAGCTCGCTAAGCACTGAGATTATGGCCTGAGAGGTATATCTATAAATATAGTGAGTTAGTTTACTTAAATGCGCTAAGGAAAACCTAACACGAAAATAGAAAAAGTAGTTTTAATTGTTTGGCATGAAAAGCAATTTCTATAAATAAAGAATAAAACATAACTTGTATTTAGTACTTAAATAAAATTTGAAGTACAAGTTTAGTAGATGGAAATGCAACATTAACTTTTGGAAAATAGATGTTAACTAGTGTTGTGGGAGCTCTAAAAATCTAACTTGACGGTAAGATAAGCTCTTTTCGTTAAATCGGCAAACACTTGAATTTATGTTTAAAGTACCATTTTGGTGAATTATATTGAGCAAAATAGTTAAAAAGTGCTTAAATATTTTGTTCCTATGGGTTAGTATGAAGTATGGACTTCTGCGTGATATACTTGTTGGGTAAAATTAAAGGGGTTTAGACCATTTAAAAATTATAACAAAAGTGTCGCTGCTCATTGCGCGCGTTCACAGCCGCTCGTCTCACCTACCTCGCTGGCCCCACTCTCGTCCTTTCTGCGCTGTTGCACCCCTCCCGTCCTGTCCTACGATGCATTAAGGAGAGCGTCGAGCTGCTATTGCCACGCACTGTATCCATCTCTCACTCGCTCTTTCTCTCTCGGTATCTCCCTCACTCTGACAACCACCATGACCGTCGTTGCGCTCCCAGTCATCCTTGCATGCTCTGCTTATGTCCGCCATGGACGTTGGGCGTGAGCCCGAGCTCGGCCACCACCGTTCTCGCCATTCCATCCCTCCCCGTGCTCGATAGCTTGCACCGTCCCCTTCGCCTCGTTCCTCTCCATACCCCTCGCGTGCACGCCAGAGTCCGTGCCGCCTGGAACTGCGGTTTCCTCGTGGCCGCCGGGCTATCGTCGCTACGGTTGCCCACGCGTGCAGCAGGATGGCCTTGGCCCATCTTCGGTCATAGCCGAGCATAGTCTCAGAGCTGCGTGAGTCTAGTGGTGTTCCGGTGCTCCTTCCCAGCTAGCACCATCGCCTGCAGCGCCGCTGTAGCCGTACCAGTCTACCTCCACCGCCGCCCTACCGCTGCCGCGCGTGGCGGGTGCTTCACCGGCCGCACTCGGCCGAGCTATTGCCGCCCACGCATGCGGCTAACCGAGCTGTTGCCGCCCACGCATGCGGGCGAGGCCGCTGATGCCCCCACGCGTCGCCCCGCCGTCTCCGCCGGTCGCCGCACCAAATCCGCCGCGCCCCTACCCTCTGCTCTGCTTCAAGGTGAGGAGAAGGATCGAAAAGTTGAATAGAAGCTTTTCTAGGGTTCTCAATGTAAAACCATGAGTCATAGGAATAGTGTTCTTGTACTGCGGGTTAGTTTTGAGAAAGTTCAGGGGTGGTTTCGCAAAAGTGAGTGGGGAGCGGGGGGGGGGGGGGGTCTGCTGGGCCACTTGGGCCATTGGCCGGCGCCCCGGCCGCTTGGGCCCTCGACCCCACGTGGGCCACAGCTACGGGCAGGTCCGTTGGGCCACCGGTCTCCGCTAGGCCGTCGCGCCAAGCCACCAAGGCCGCGGGCCTTCTTTTGTTTTCTACAGGAAAACTGTTTTCTTTTATGTTTCTATTGGAAAACTTCTAAATCCGCCAAAAAGTGTAGAAAAATCACAAAAATGCCTAACCAATTTTGTTAGGATCCTAAAATCATGATCTATCTGCTAGTATATTTTGTTCACATAGTTTTATAATATTCTTAGAAGCTATATAATTACTTTGAGATACTTAATATTATCACAATATAAACTTATAGGAATTGTTGTGATAAATTGGTGATAGTGTTGGCTCTGAAATTTTTATAGTAGAGTCCTAGCAATATTAGGTGCTCACCGTAATTTTTGTAGCTCCATAGGAATTAGTTGTTAAGGTAACTAAATGAGCCCTAGGACGAAAATATATATATTTAATCAATCAAATGTCAAAAATAATTGGGGGTTTGTAGAACGAAAACATTTTACGGGAACGAGCCTTACTTGACAACGTATCCGTAGACTAGCATGTTAGCGCTATCTCGTTAGCTTGTGAGGCGTAATCGAATTTCTAAGAGTTTCAGTTGTCGTTGATTATTTATATCTACGCGTTGCATCCACGTATATCATAATAGGAACAACGATGGATCGTGGAGATGACCGAAGTAGCGAAAAATATGGTGCCTTGATGATCGTGCCACCATGATGGAATGCTAACTTTTGGTTATATCTTACCCAGGCAAGCCCCGGTGCATACCTCTATTATTCTGCACTTTAATTTATGCTTGTGCATTAAGTTTAAGGAGTTGAATGAAACCCACTTGCATATATATATATATATATATATATATATATATATATATATATATATATATATATATATATATATATATATATATCCCATGAGTCCTACTAGTATGACAGGATCGTGTAGATTGCTATGCTACAAGACTCCGGTAGAAGTCGAGTGATTGCCTGTCACTCGCGAGAGATAGGAAATATATTATTGTTGTTATTATATTACTATCACATGGAATATATATGAATGATAATTGGAGACCGGGCGGGATAGTACTTTGAATCTAGACTTGGTTTGGCATTCGAGCGAGGCTCGGATTGCACTTGTTCCGCCTAGGTCGGTTAAGGACCGGCCGTTGCATTGGATTCTAGTCAGGTCACATACTTATTATCCTGAGCACATATTTGTTTATGGGAGCAGAGAAGGCTCCTTGCTCTCTTGTCGTGGGTTCCGGCTCTTTTTGGACCGACTGATTGAAGGCGGGGATGGTGGAGGTATAAGCACCACACTGAGTCCGGGACTCAGGTGTGAGGGTTTGGAGTCCAAGTTTGGATAGGGACCTGGACCCCTTGACAGGAGTGGTGGGTTGGTCCTGTTTGTGTCTAGGGTATAAGCGGGGCATGTGTTTCGAGGTACCCAGCTGGGCTACATTGATTCACAAATCATCGGGTAATCCGGTACGACTTGTCTACAATCTGGCACCGTAGTAAGAACTGGAAGATGAAAGATGGTAAAATGGTCCTGATTGCTTACCACCTGCTTGAAAGTAGCACACGTGCTTACATAGAATGGTTAGTTAATGAACTAATGATGACTGCTAATAAAATTGAATATAAGGACACACGTTTAGTAATGCTCCTGCATATGCAATAAACCCACAAGCCAGATAGCCTTGCATACCTTTGGAGTCTTTTCTTTCCTCCTGACGGGTAAGTCTTGCGGAGTACAATTGAGTACTCAGGGTTTGTTCTACCCTGTTGCAGGTGACAGGAACAAGTGAAGCTGACACTTGTGTGTGGAAACCTCCTGGTGGGCTCAGCGAGGATTTCCTTAACATTCCGGGCATAGCGTTTATTTGAAACTTTCACCCAAAATGTTTTACAATGGAAAACTTATAACCTGTTATGATGTATATAACAGATCATCATGTTAATGTTTAACTTGTTGTTAAATGATTTTATTTCCGCTGAAACTCTGATAGCATGGGTATATTCCGCTGTTATAAACAATAAATATTATACTCTAATGTTGCATGAAAAGTGATGTAAGAAATGACTTAAGAATGTTGTAAGCTTTATTCTCTCATTTGTGATCCTGATGAAAAAATATAGTTTTTCGGGCTCTCCCTTGTGGTGTGCTCGACAAAACTGCATAATTTAGTGTTCTCCTTTGAATACTTAGTGCCTAATGGAAGACAAGTACTCCTGGGAGGCATTAGATTAGACGGTTCTGCCACACGCAGGCCCAAGGGTCGGGCGAGGCGGAGCGCAGGCCCAGCGTAGACCCAAGGTTCGGTCGAGGCGAAGCGCAAACCCAAGGGTCGGGTCAGGCTCAGCGCAGATCCAAAGGTCGGGCGAGGCGAAGCGCAGACCCAAGGGTCGGACGAGGCGGTGCTATCTAACTATAGAGCATCTCATCTCACCATCTTCTAAATCCTCCAAACCTTGACAGCAGATGAAGATAATGACCCTTATCTGTCATGTACTTAATGACATTATTAGCTTGAGTATCCTTCCCAGCAATCCGCAGTCTACTTACTAGACTACTGTACACAGAGAAGTTTGGCGTGCATCCATGTGAGTCCATGTCCTTCAGCATAGAGAATGCTTTATCAAACTCCCCTACTGTGCAAAGCCCCCGTATCATTGAATTGTATGTGTACACATTTGGAAGCTGCCCTCTCACCAGCATATCATCAAAAAAACCTCTGGGCTTCCTCAAATTCCCCAGCTGCCACATAACTTGAGATCATAACAGTATAGCAGACAACATCTGGGTCACACCCTTTCTTGATCATCTCATCAAAGAAATACTTGCAAGCATATAGGTTACCAGCACGGCCAAGACCATCCTATCAAATTTGTGAAATGGAGCACATTTGGCACACACCCAACATCACTCATATAGTTCAGCAAATTGAGAGCTGCGAGGGGTTTGTCTCCCTTACCAAGCACATGAAGCAACATATTGTAAGTATGGAGGTCCGGCGTAAGCCCATTTGTTCCCATCTCATCAAGTAACCGATGGAATTGATCCAACTTCCCGAGCATATACTTTGCACGCATCACCACATTGTGTGTCAAGACATCAGGTGAATACCCCTCAAGGATCATTTTCTCGTGAACCCACTCAATCAGCGAGTACTGCTCTATGGTCAGAAGTGTGTGCAACATTGCATTAAACGCATTTCTGAATGGGCGGTAGTTGAAAGTACTCGACTTGATGAACCTCTCCACCAGCCTCCGCCTCAACCCAACCTTCCCAGATGCACATATCAAGAGGTGGAACGTCCGGGAAGAGACAGGCAGCCCCTTCTCCGTCATCTCCTCAAACAGCCGCCACATCGCCTTGACCTCCCCACACTCGGCGAAAACCTTCATGACGAGGTTGTACATGCTCGTGCCGTGTTGGTACCCTTCCGGAAACAAGCCAACAACTAAATTAGTTCCTGACCATTCAGGAAGCAAGCAATATTTAAGATTTTGGGCTATAACTTAAGTTCATCGGTAGTGGTTCTTACTATTTTAAAACCATCAGATCTATTATATCTATCTAGATGGATGGCTCTTATTTGCCAGCACTGTAAAAACAGAACATTTGGATGCAGCACGCGACAAGTACGACTGTACGAACGCAAAAAAAAACGGAACATTTTTTTCAACATATACATATACATACATACAACAACTTGTGGAAATGTTGATACACAATCACACGAACATGTAAAACCAAAGCGCACCACGGCGAACACAACCAGCACGCTTATTCCAGCTTCGGCTCCACATCGCAAACCACATCATTCACGTGTACACCAACCTGACACAATAATCACACAGAGCAGCCGTGCTCTCCAGACTCCATTAGTAGCAGCACTTCACATGGTATTCGTGTTCAGCTTCGCGCTGCCGATCTCCGTCACATAGCCTTCCTTCACGTCTTCCCCTGCAACCCGTCTCTCGTCAGCTTTGCTAATGGTGAGTTCCTTCTGGCAAAAAAAAAAAAAAAAAAAACAAGGTAGTTCTATTGTTCCAATGTACCTGTGGCTGTGGTTGGCTGTACGGTCTCGGAGACCCGGTTCCCGCCGGTGAGCGACGTGACGGCATCGCGCGCTTTGGTGATCACCTGACCGGGCGCCGGCACGCGCTGCGCTACCGTGCCCCCGACGTCCTCCTTGCGCCGCTGCACGGGGGTCACCCCCTTGTCCTGCCCGCCGGCGCCGGGGGTGGCCGTGTCCTGCTGCACGCCGGGCCCGGGCGTCGCCGTGCCGGCAGACTGCGTGGCCTGCTGGACCTTGCCCGCCACGGCGGTGCCGACGCCGGCGACCTTCTCGTACACGGTGCTCGCCAGCTGCTTTCCGTACTCCGTGGTGCCGGCAGCCGCGGATTTGATCTTGTCCGTATAGCCCGCCGGCCCCGACGCGGTGTTGGTCGCGTTCGTGGCAGCTGGGGCGTCCTTCCACTCCTCAGCGCTGGTGTCCGACACCGGCATTGCCTCGCTGTGTGCGCCTTCCGCCTTCGCCGAGCTCTCCTGCGGACGGAGGTTGGGCGCGACGGCGGTGCCGACGCCGGCGACCTTGTCGTACACGGTGGACGCCAGCTGCTTGCCGTACCCAGTGGTGCCCGCGGCCGCCGACTTGACCTTGTCCGTGTACCCGGCGCCTCTCGTCGCGTCCGTGTCCGTGGCCTCGGGGGCGTCTCTCCACTCCTCCGCGCCGGCGGTGTTCGACGCCGGCACCGCCTCCGTGCGTTGTTCGTCGTCGCGCTTCCCCACGCCCACAGCGGTGCCGACGCTGGCGCTCGCTAGATTCTTGCCGTACTCCGTGCTGCCGGCGGCCGCGTTCTTGAGCCTGTCCGTGTAGCTAGCGCCACCGGCCGCGCCGCCCACCGTGTCCGCGGCCTTGTCTTTCCACTCCTCTGCTTTGGCGCCCTTCTTGCCCGCGCCCACGTGCGCCGGGTCGTCGGACAAACTCATCGTCTCGAGTTGCTGCACCACGGGCGTCGTGCCTATGTCCTCACCCTCTGCAACGAAAAGGAAACGTGTCAAGTGCCAGGGCAACACGAGCAGAGTGACAAAAGACATGATCGAGTGGCGTTCGGCGTGTGCCATACCTCGCGCGGCGGGCGTCGTGGAGCGCGGTGCGGCCGGATCCTCGACGACGGGGCCGCCGATATCACCAAGCCGCACCCTAGGTTCGGCGCCGTCGCCCTCCACCTCCTGCACGGCCGGTGTGCGCGCCGGCTGATCGTACTTGGCGACGAGGTCCTGCACGGCCGGTGCCCTCGCCGAGTCGTACACTGCAAACGGGTCGCGCAGACACGTAAGCACACGTGCAACCGAATCAGCCTAGCACGCGGCGCCGGTGAACAGGTGGGAGCACTTACTTGGCGCGCCGTGCACCTCGGGGTCGGACTCCATGACGACGGGCTTGTCCTCGACGTCCTCCATGTAGCCGCCCTTCTCCAGCGCGGCCTCCCTCTCCACCGCGTCCTCCTCCGCCTCCTCGCTGCTGCTGCTGCTGCCGCGGCCGGTGCCGGTGCCTGCGTCCCCCATGCGCTCGTCGCCGCCGCCGTGCTCACCGTCGTGGCCGTGGCCGTGGCCGGCGAGGGTGTTCTTGATCTTCTTCATCCTCTCCTTCACCTTCGTCAGCACCGGCTTGTGCTGCTTCTCGTCGCGGTGCAGCTGGGCCTGGCCCCCGGCTCCCTCGTCCTCCACTGCACGCGCAGCATCACAGAGTAAGGTAAGAGAGAACGCGTAGTACGTAGCGCAGACTAGCGATCGGCTCGGTGGCCGGCGGGGTCGGGGAGTAACTCACCTTCGCCGGTGTTCCGGAGGCCGACGTCCTCGGGGACGTGCTTGCGCGTGAGCATGGCCGGAGCGTCCATCGCCGTCGACGTCGACGCGACCTTGGTCCGATCGAACTGGTGCAGCTCGCGATCGAAGGTGACAGAGCCTCTGCTTTTGGGGACCGTGATCGGTGATCCTGAATCTCTGTCTGCTTTTGAGAGCCTGATTGGCAATGGCGAGAGTTGGTGCGGCGGTGAGGGGCTCGACGAGGATATAATAGGAGCGGGCCGGGGAGGCGAGGGCCACCTCGACGCACACGTGGTTATGGGCGGGAGGGCGGGCGGACGCGTGGCGGGTGCAGGAGCTGCCGTGCGCCCGTGCCGTGCTTCGGTTCGGCAGGGAGAGAAGCGACTGGAAGGCTTGCCTATATGGAAATGGAATGAATAATCACGCTCGATGAGATCTCGTGGCCCGTCAGGCGTCAGGTGGCGGGGTTTGGGACGCGGGGCATGCAACCCCGCCGTGCCGCGTCCTGCTTCTGCTTGTCGGTGTACCGTGTTTCCCTGGTTTGGGTGTGCAGTGTGCACCCAGCCACCTCAAGACCCAGACCCTGACTAGAAACCAAGGGCGCGGCGTTGCCGGCCTGCCGCGCCTACCGTGAGCCTGTCAGGCCATGAGCTGAACCATTTGCACTCTGTTATAGATAGTGTTATATACTCTATATTAAAGTAAAACAGATGTGCCATATATTACAGATTTACAGTTGAATATAATGCAGACTATACATGAATATTTTCATATTCTATTCGTTGCAAATATATTGTCCTATGTCTTATATTTTATCCTATTAGCAGAAGAAGATTGTTGGCATAGCCTACACTGTGTAGTGAGACGAAGTATAAAAAGAAGTAACCTGTGTCTATGACAAATCCTCAAATTCGCATTGCACCGTCCCTAAAAAAAATTGTACTTGCTGCATTTGTCGCTACCTAGTTGACTTTGCAGTATTATTTGACATTACGATGTATAGTTATTATTATATAATCGAAGCACTAAGCACTAAGGCCCCCTTAGATCCTTAGAATTGAATTTATTTAATAATCATAATTTAGACATATATTAATTAAGATAATATGATTGTGTATGGTATATTATTGTTGGCTATACCAGAGAGATGATTATGCGTTGCATTTCTATCATAGGGGAGTGGGTTGAAGAGCGTATCATAAGTTATAAAGTAAAAACATAGAACAATGATATGTAGAATCAATTTTTATCTCACGCCATATGAATTTGAGATAGGCTTATGGCCCTGTTCGGCTTACCCCATATTCGACTTGTTCGGCTTCTTTTTTCAGCCAGAATAGTGTTTTTCTCTCACAACAATTCAGCCGGAACAGTGTTTTTCAGCCAGTTTCAGACCAGCGAACGGGTATGTGAACTTTGAAAAGCAGTGAAATATCAAATTTCAAGCCAAATAACCTAATTTATTAAGTATATTTTAATTCCACCAAATGAAAGGATTCAAACGGCCCTAAGGGATATTTAAGCTACCACAACGCCGCTTAAAATAGTTGTCAGGGACCAATACTAGGATACCCGAAGAGAAGAAGCTAATAACCATCAACATTAATTCATCCGACCAGTCAAGAGCGCGACTACAGCTCCAACCGACCCCCAGGCGCGCAAGCTCGGCCTCGCCCGACTTCTGGGGGCGGGCTCCGCCTCGCCCAACCCTTGGGTTTGCGCTCCGCCTCGCCTGACCCCAAGGCCGTCGGCTCCGCCTCGCCTGACCCTTGGGTTTGTGCTCCGCCTTGCCCGACCTCTGGGGGCGGGCTCCGCCTCGCTCGACCCCGAGGTTGCGGGCTCCGTCTCGCCCGACGGAGACCCATACCACCGCCAACCACTACAGGTCCAAGCGTATGGGTCTGGGTCAAAACTCTGACACCAAGGAAGAGGCCGGCATGCCCCGATGTAACCCGTGGCCGTGCCAGGCCATATCTGAGGGTTCACATCAAGAACATCGTCGGGTGTGTCGGTGCTCTTCTGCCTAACCATCGTATGAACGCTGTCAGGTGCGTCAGTTCATCACGACGTCCACCGAAACGGAATGGAACGCCATGATCGGCAGACGACGCCTGAGCGTGGTGATAGTGACGGATAGGGCCACGACGTGGAGCTGCCCCTGTTGACATCTACAGGGTCGGCGAGACCCGCATGAAGGAGAAGAAGGACCCGGCGATCCTAAAGGACTTCTTCTCCCTCTCATTCTTCTTTTTTCCTCCGCTGTAACCTGTGCTTTCCCTTGGCCTATAAAAGGGAAAGTAGGGCGTCCCATGGAGGGGATCGACCCATCGAGGACTGATCCGATCTGACCCCAAATTGATCAGATCCAGATACACACAAGAGCAGCAACCGAGCTATCAGCACCCTTTCACTCCTTTCACTAGAGACTTGGGACATGTCCCTCTCTCACCTGTTTGTACCCCCTACTATAAACTTGCAGTGCTAGTAACACGAGCAGCAGCAATGAACTAGACGTAGGGACTTTACGTCCGAACCAGTATAAACCTCGTGTCTTCTAAGCACACCATCCGAGCTAGACGCGCAATATTAGAAATTTACTCATCGGTGGTAACTCGAAACACCGACAGTTGGTGCGCCAGGTAGGGGCCTTTTACGCGTCTCGACGTCCACTTTAGGTCTCGGATGGTCAGTCATGGCCTCAGCTGGGTCCCGGGCGTGCCCGAGCGCTTCGGGGACCTAGACTTCATCGTCACAACGGAGGGAGAGTTGGCGTAGGATCCCGTCGCCGTCCAACCTGTCCACTCCACCGACCTCGATGCGATCACCGAGGCGCTTGAGGAGCTGTAGCTGCACGCACCGGAGGCCCGTGCCCCCAGGAGAGACTAGCTCTGTAACACCCCAGGTGTTGCCTTCCACATTTGCACTTGCATTTCATGGACATGAGCATCATTCATTCATTCACAAGCTTATATCACATGAAACATGTCTTTGAAACATTGCAACATATCGTTATGTTTCATGTGTGTTGTTTCTTTTATGAAATGTAAAGTGTGCAACACTTAAGTGCAACATGTGCCACTCCCTTAGTGAAACGAGGTTAGTTAGTACTATGCAACACACTCATGAAACAAGTGAAACATGACTATGAAACAGTTGTAACATTTCATGTGTTTTCATTGTTTCAGTACATATCTTGCTTGATTATTGTGTGACCAATGTATGGTGTGGCTAAAACCTCTTTTAAGAAACTTAGTTACACCTAGAATGTCATTTGGGACATTGTTCATGTTGATCACTTTGACTAATTAGGTTCTCAAGTCATGGTTTGACCAAATTTGACCCCTGAACCATTTTGTTTGACTGTTTAAAAAGTGTGGCTTAGGATGTTTGCATGTCTGAGCAACCTAAAACAAAGTTGTAGCAAATTTAATAAGGAACAAACTTTGTTTAGAAGCCAAGTCATGAAAAAGTGCACAACATGCTCCAAAAGGACCCACAAGTCAGCATTGAAGGTGGACTCAACACTTGAAAAATTTTCTAAGTCCTAAAGACATTTCCTGTTTGATTGAGCCAACTTTGGCATGATTTTACTCATGATTCTTTGGGAATTAGGTCTTGGTCTTTTTATAGAAATTGTAGACTATATGTAGGGCTACAACTTTCATGTATGTTGTTTTCACTGATTCTCCACGGTTTAGGATATCAAGCACTGTAAAGTGACGCTGTCAGGCTGATCATTTTCACTGAATCGATGCTACAGTAGTCCGACCGGTTACAGAACTTCACCGCCGCGTGGCGCCGCGCGTCGCCGACGGCCTGACCAGCCAGGCCATGTCGGGCCTGAGCTCGGCATTTGAAACCACAGCACGCCACCGAGAGCCCCCCTGTGCCTCATTCATTTCCTTGCTTCCTTGCCTCTCCTCCGCAGCCGAAGCAGCGGAACCACCGCTCCTCCATTGCCGCCGAGAGCTTCGTCAAGCTCCCGCGCACTCACCACCGCAAAAACGCGCACTACACCTTCACCGAAGCTCCGCTGAGATCTCCTCTTGCTCGTCATCATCTCTGCGCGGTCAATCGACCTCAGGTGAGGCCGCAGTCGGTGTTTTCGTGCCGTCGCACCCTCGCCGGAGCTGAGGCCGCCGTGGTCGGGGTAGCTAGGAACCCTCCCCGCCTCTTCTCTTTGCTGGGATAGCACGGTGGCGACTTCCTGTTGCTCGTGCCGTGCTCGGTTGAGCCAGCCGTGGCTTGCCGTCGCCGGCAGCTCACGCCGGTGCTTTGCCGTGCCGCCATCACCGGCGACAAGCTCTCTCCGCTAGGTCGTAGCTCTAGCTAGTAGCACCAATCGAACCCACTCAGCACGGAGATCACGCCGGTGCCGTCGATTTCGCCGGAGGAGCCGCCGCCGGCGAGCCTCGCCGTGTGCCGCGCCGTCGCGTGCGCCTCCTCTGTTTCGTCTCGCTGACCGGTGGGTCCGGCTGACAGCCGGGTCCCACTCGTCAATGACTGCTTGTTTCTAAGGATAGCTCAAAAATGCAATTTTGAATGCTGATTTGATATTTTTGTATCTCCTGTTTTGTAGATCCAAATTGGATGGTTCCAATTTTGTTAGACTCACAGTTAGGTCTAGTATTTAAGAAAAATATGTCTTGAACATATTATGTAGAAATTTTGGATGAATTAAATAGGAACTTGAAAAGTGTTTTTGAATGCATGCAAACTTGTTTAAATCATATCTTGAGTTTCTATGATCCAAAAATTATAAAATTTGGTGGGTAAGCTAGTCTTGTATGGTAGAAGCTTTGGTTAAAATTTGAGAGTCATTGCATGTGTAGTTTTTGAGTTATAGATTTTCCTTTTATCATTGGTAGATACTTGGGTGAATTTTAGTAAATTATTTATGAATCCATTGACCATAAAATTTGTTGGAGAGTATCCTAGTACCCTAAAGATGCTAGGAAAAATATAAAATCTGTTGCTTGACACTTTTCACTAAGGTTTCCTAATTATGCCATTTTAAGCCATTCTGCCTTACCATTTTTGTGTAGGTTGTTATACTTACTCAAATGATGTGAAATTTTTATGGTAGTTTACTTAGGGCATGTAGTGTCTACTGTAATTTTTGTAGATTTAATGGTGTAGTTTTCATATATGTTTACTATTTCCTCTAATTAATTAAATAAATTAAGAAAGGTATTAAAAGAAATGTTTTGGTGATGAACACCCTACTTTCTGGTGTTCTTGTGATATGTGTGATATGTCAGTAAAGTTGGTTTTGTCCAATTAAGTGTTTATATCATAAGTTAATAGTTAATTGTTTGCATTATGTCCGTCTGGACAGATCTGGGGACTTTGGAAAGTTCCCCATGATATTTTGGTTTTCTGTGAATAAGATGAATACAAGAGTTGTAGATAATTTAGGTAGCTAGCTCCTGTCAAAATTGGAGGGCATTTGGCCCAGTAGTTTAGAAACTACAGCTGTTTAAAGTTAGGTTCCAGTTTCGCTTACTCTCTGCCTTGTAAGGACAGAGTTCTGTTGATTTATGAATTCGACTTGGTAAAGTGTTGAATCATGCTTTGAGATCTGAAAATGAATTGTAGACAATTTCATAAGCTTTCCAGATTGCCTTGTTGCATGTCATTTGGAAGTATAAATCTCCAGTTATGGTTAGTTTACTGCACCGTTATATAGTATTCATTTTGCTAAAATACAAATGCTTGAGTGTATGTTGTTGCAAGGGTCTCGTTGATTGTTAGGGGTTAGCCTAACTTGAGAATATGCTTAGGTGCAGGTGCTAGGTCATTAACTGAAGATGAGCAATTATACATTAGGTTGTATAAACTTGGTAAGTAAAGTGATTTGAATAGGGCTTAAGTTGGAATATGCAAACTACAGTGAACATGTGCATTCCCCGAGCATCCCTGACATTCGTTCATGTGCATCCATGATATTTATCTTGCGCATTCATGCAATAGGTGTGCCGGAGGGAGTGACGTTGCTGGAGTTCGAGGGAGCCAACCAGGAGGAGGAGCCCGAGGTGCAGGAAGCCGACGAAGCAGTCGCCGCGGAGGAATTGCCCGAGTGCCCTGACCACCAGCCTTCCTCGTTCCTGAAAGGCAAGCCCCGGAGCATATTAAGCCTCCCATGTTTTCATAAATACATTGAGTATCTTTTATTGTTGATGATGCATTAAGTATAGGAATTTGGTTGGAACCAATTGCTGCATTATATATCCTTCCTTGTCCAGATATCGCACTGGAATCCTAGTTAAGTTCAGGACGGGTTAAATGCTTAGCCATGCTTAGTGCGGTAGAAGTCAGGTGATTTCCTGTCACCCGCGAGCTTTAGGATGAGGTGGATCACTGTTGGCTATATTTGCTATCGTCGAAAAGAACCATGTGAATAATGAACTAAGACCGGACGGGGTCTTGTGTAGGTTTGAACATAGTGACTCCGTCTGAGTCGTTTAAGGACCGATACGCTATACGTCCTCATGTCATGTTGAACGCAGCCTAACACTTAGCTGGCCGGATAAGTCATTCCGACCGCGAAGCCTAGTAGCTCGACTCAGGCCGGGGACACGAGCAGTGGCGTGCATTCTGGAGGTAGTAAGGATGTGCGGAGAGCCATTGGCATAAGTCCAAGGCGGGTTAGAGTCCCGAACAACCTTGGAAGAGTGGTTCTCTGAGAATGTCGATCTGTTCGGACTCGCGACTCCTGAATCATACCAAAGGTGACTTGTTTGCGACCCTGACGGGGGAAGCAGGGTTTGTGTTTAGGAATACCCCTCCAGCTGGATAGGAATCGATTCAAATCGCCGTCTCTCCCGAATAGTGAGAACTTGACTGAGCAGCGGCAACGTAGATTCAATTAATTTAACGATATAGTTAAATGGATGATGATGATAAGGTTGCCACAATGAATACATGATATGGTTATTAATGTTTGCACCCTAATAAAATGATTGCTTAGTATAGGTGCTAATATAGATGATAGGTTAATGGCTAAAAAGTCACTGCTAGTCAGGTTAAGAGTTGATCATATTACTTATGCTTTTCTGCAAAAAGAAAGTGTCAGTCAGCTCCACTACATTAAGCTATGCATAATCCTTGGTGTCATTTGTTTAGTTTTCGACGGGTAAGTCTAGCTGAGTACATTCCCGTACTCAGGGTTTATTCCCTCTTGTTGCAGATGACCTTCTATATCAGGGATTCTGCAAGTATTGTCTCCACCCGGCGGGTGATGAAGACTAGATCATGGGCATGATCTCTGTTCTCTTATCTGAATGCTTTTGTGGTCTGTGATCAGCAAACCAGTATGTGTATTTGAACTCGGTGTGTGAGTTAAACTATTTGCTTCCACATGTTTACAAAACTTGTTTTGTAATAACAATGACTCTGTGATGATGTAACCTATTTGCGAACGTATGCGAAATGTTGTAACGTATGATATGTTATGTTGAATTACTGTTATCTTGGTTGTATGCAAGTTGGTTTGAAATCCTTCGAGATTTCGGTTGACTACCGGGTTTATATAGGCTCAAGTTCGAGAATTTGATCGTTTCGGCGATTGTTTTTGTACTTGTGCTCTTATAAATTGGTCGGTTCCGTGACAGCTGGCATCAGAGCTAGATTCAACATTAAACATGTCTTACGGCTATTTAAAAACAAAAGCTTTTATTGTAAAAACGGTTTTCAAACTTATAGTTATATATAAGTGTTCAAAAATAAAAAATTTTATGGTATACTGGTGATCACATCCCTTATAGCCCACTTAAGGACTTCCAGGTGGCTTATATATAATTACTAACTTGGGGGAATTGATTATTTCTATTTCGTCATCCATGCGGCGTGATATTGCATGGGTGCCATTCGTTTGAATGGTAATGTATGGATCAATTGCCTCTACGCTAAGGTAAGTGTGAGTTGCAAGAGCATGACCGTCCAACTGTCGGTCTAGGGGAGAGATAGTTGTGGTTACTGGAGTATTTACATGTTGCATACATGTATATATGAAGGTACTTAATTGTGGGTATAATTGTCGGGTAGTTTGGATACCGAAGTATATATATCGGGGGATGTATATATGGAGAGTATCTTAGTACTACTTGTATACTTTGCATTATATCTTGTTGGGTTGGGCTGCAATGAAGTTTTTCTGTAGGTACGCTAACAACGCACCGTGTAGATCGACTAGTTACCGCTAATTGAGAGAACATATGTATGCCACCGTATATTCCGCTAAAACTTAAATTTTCTTAGGTTTGTGAGGACGTACGGAACGAGCATGCATCATATTCACTCATGACATTCATAATTGCATTACTCCCTCCCTTATAATTGCTTATCCCAAGTATAAAGTGCAATCTCTCAGCATGAAGTTGAGGAGATTCGCGGTATTGCAAATTATCGCCTGCAACAGTGGGGTCAAACCGCACGCGAGAGATGAGGCTGCACAAGAATTGGATCGTGTGACCCATCACAGAGATGCTTCTTTAGAGTTAGAAGAAGAGGAATACCCAGAAGAAGTCCAAGGTGTCTCCGATGTGGACAGTGATCACTTCAACGAGTAGTTCGTTAGCAAGTCTCACTAGTTAAGCTTTTGCAGTCATACTTGTAATGTACTTTAATTCGCTCCCTTCGGGATGCGTAACGTTATGGTGAAGTTTAAAACTTGTCATGTTGAAATGCACTGCATATGGCGCTAGTAATCTACTTGATGATGTGGTGATTGGAGAATGAATTATTGCCTCTGTTTATTGTATGAAGTTTTCATTCTCGTCAGTAAATACAGTTTGGCACGATTATATTGTTCCTCTCCAATGTGCTGACATCATCAATAATTACTGGTTGCGCATTGTGCAGATGCCTCGTACTCGTTTCACCGGTGCGAGTGATGATGATGATCTTCCGCCACCACCACCCACACCAACGGAACTAATAGCAATGCTTGCAGAAGGACAGCGCACTATGGCCGAGGCCCTCCGTACGATTGCGAATCGTGATGGCCGTGGTCCACGCCAAGGACCGGATCCAAATCAATACAGTGATTTCAAGGATTTCCTTGACACGAAACCCCCAATCTTCAAGGAGGCTGAGGAGCCTCTACAAGCTGATGAGTGGTTGAATACTCTCGAGCAGAAGTTCCGTCTGCTCCGCTTGACTAAAGTGCTAAAAACTGAGTACGCATCGCACCAACTGCATGGGCCAGCTGGCATTTGGTGGAGTCATCATCGGTCCACTATGCCTGCTAATGCCCAAATCACTTGGGATCAGTTCAAGTCTGCTTTCAGGGGAAATTACATTCCTCCTGGTCTCATGGTGATCAAGCATACAGAGTTCATGAAGCTGACTCAGGGGAACAAGAGCCTGAATGAATACCTGCAAGCTTTCAACAACCTTGCAAGGTATGCTACCGAGTTTGTGGATACCGATGCCAAGAAGATTGCAAGCTTCAAGCGGGGACTTAGCCCCAAACTGATGAAGACCATGGGAAATTGCAAGTGTGCTCATTTTAATGAGTTTGTGAGTGATGCTTTATCGCAAGAGAACAATAATGCTGTGTATGCTGCTTCAAAAAGTCGTAAGAGGGCCTATGAGGCGGGCGCCTCACAATCTAAGGCTCCCATCGCACAAAGGGCTCCATTCCGTCCTCCAGCGTCAGCCGCCAAGTTTCGCCCACCGCAGAAGAAGAATCCCGCCAAGACTGGGTTTCGCAAGGCATTTACAGTTGCTCTTCCCAAGGGCACGACCAGTCAGGGCAGTTCTAGGGCTCCACCAAGCAACATGCCGTGCTGGAACTGCAACAAGACAGGCCACTGGGCAAGGGAGTGCCCTTACCCTAAGAAGAATAATTACCAGGGTGGCCGTCAGGGACAAGTGAACCACACTAATATTACTGAGATTCCTTCAGGAGAGGTAGTGACTGCCGGTAAGTTTCTGATTGACCAACACCCCGCAGTTGTACTATTTGATTCAGGTGCTTCGCATTCCTTCATTAGTCCATCATTTGCATCCAAGTTTATGCAGAAAACATATACTGTTGAGGGTGAGGGTTATTGTATTAGGGCTGCCAGTGGTATTATCCCAACCAAGCTGGTAGTTGGGGATGTACAATTTGTGATAGAAGGGCTAAGTTATCAGGTTGATCTGGTAGTTTTACCGGGGCTAGGTATCGATGTGATATTGGGAATGAATTGGATGAGCCGTCATGGAGTGCTTATTGATATATCGACTAGGGTAGTTATGCTCAGAGATCCTGGCAATTAGGAGGGTTTTCTAGTACAGTTACCCAGGGACATCAATCTTTCTTGCACGACCAATGCGGTGCAAGCAAAGTCTCTGGCAGATATCCCTGTCGTGTGTGACTTTCCGGATGTTTTCCCCAATGATTTGCCTGGATTGCCCCTAGATCGAGAAGTATAATTCAAGATAGAGTTGCTTCCTGGTACAGCTCCCATCTCTAGAAGGCCATATAGAATGCCTCCTAATGAACTAGCCAAACTTAAGACCCAGTTGAATGAACTACTAAAGAAAGGCCTTATCTGCCCTAGTTCATCTCCGTGGGGGTGCCCAGCCATCTTTGTGAAGAAGAAGGATCAATCTCTACACATGTGTGTAGATTATAGACCCTTGAATGCAGTTACAATCAAGAATAAGTACCCTCTGCCACGCATCGATATCTTGTTCGATCAGTTGTCTAAAGCAAAAGTCTTTTCCAAGATTGATTTGAGATCTGGGTATCATCAAATCAAAATTCGGCCTGAGGATGTCCCAAAAACCGCATTCTCTACAAGATATGGTCTATATGAGTACCTGGTTATGTCTTTTGGATTGACCAATGCCCCCGCACATTTTATGTAGCTGATGAATTCAGTGTTTATGCCGGAGTTGGACAAATTTGTGGTGGTATTTATAGATGATATCCTGGTCTATTCTGAGAATGAAGAAGATCATGTTGAACATTTACGGGTGGTTCTCACTAGATTGCGGGAACACCAGCTGTATGCAAAGTTCAGCAAATGTGAATTCTGGCTTCGTGAGGTACCTTTTCTTGGACACGTGTTGTCCGATGGTGGAATTATGGTTGATCCCACCAAGGTGCAAGAAGTATTGAACTGGAAGGCTCCCATCTCGGTGCACGAGGTTCGGAGTTTTCTAGGGTTGGCTAGCTATTATCGTCGCTTCATCTCGGATTTCTCTAAAATAGCCAAGCCTATGACTCGATTGCTGCAAAAAGACATGAAGTTTGTCTGGACTTCCGAGTGTGATACGGCTTTCCATACCCTGCGAACTCTTCTAACATCAGCTCCGGTTTTGGCACAACCGGATATTGAGAAACCTTTTGATGTGTTCTGTGATGCATCAGGTATTGGGTTAGGAGGTGTTCTTATGCAAGAGGGTAGAGTCATCGCTTATACCTCTCGCCAACTTCGGAAGCATGAAGTGAATTATCCAACGCATGACTTGGAACTTGCTGCAGTTGTTCATGCTTTGAAGGCCTGGAGACATTATCTACTTGGCAATGTGTGCAACATCTACACTGATCATAAAAGTCTCAAGTACATCTTCACTCAACCAGAGTTAAATATGCGTCAGAGAAGATGGCTCGAGTTGATCAAGGATTATAACCTCCAAGTGCACTATCACCCTGGCAAGGCAAACGTCGTCGCGGATGCCTTAAGCAGAAAGTCTCATTGCCACTCATTGATTGAGAGTGATGTCTATTTGTCAAAGCTACTTCATCCTGCAGTCCTGCACAACATCACTGTCAGTTGTACTCTACAGAGTCGAATTATCGAGCTACAGAAGACAGATGCAGGTGTGTTTCACATCAAGCGCAAGATGAAAGAGCAAGAAACCAAATATTTTCGAGTTGATGAGGAAGGCGTGTTATGGTTCAAGGATAGGTTGGTAGTTCCAAAGGATAGAGAGCTTAGAAATCAAATCATATCCGAAGCTCATTCCTCTAAACTATCTATTCATCCTGGTAGTAGTAAAATGTATCATGATTTAAAGCCTCGATTTTGGTGGACCAAAATGAAGAAAGAGATCGCCGCTTATGTGGCTAGGTGTGACACTTGTTGTCGAGTTAAAGCTGTACACATGAAGGGCGGATTACTTCAGCCACTATCTATTCTAGGTTGGAAATGGGAGGAGATAAGTATGGATTTTATTGTTGGACTCCCTACTACTCAGAGGAATTTTAACTCAATTTGGGTAATTGTGGACCGACTGACCAAGTCGGCACACTTCATTCCGGTCCGCATAGATTTTCGTCCAACCGACTATGCGGAGTTGTACTTCAACCAGATAGTCCGACTTCATGGGATCCCTTGTACTATTGTCTCAGATAGAGGACCATAGTTCACTGCTCGCTTTTGGGAGCACTTGCACGGATTATTATGGACTAAGCTCATAAGAAGTTCTGCCTATCATCCGCAAACCAATGGGCAAACTGAATGAGTGAATCAAATTTTAGAAGATATGTTGAGAGCATGTGTCATCTCGGCTAAGGGCTCATGGGAAAAATGGTTACCCCTAGCTGAATTCTCGTACAATAATAGTTATCAAGAGAGCATAAAGATGGCACCGTTTGAAGCTTTGTATGGCCGGAAGTGTAGAACCCCGTTGAACTGGGTAGAAGCCGATGAAAGGAGATATTATGGAATTGATTTTGTTCAAGAAGCCGAAGAACAAGTCCGTACTATCCAAACCCACATGGCCGCAGCTCAAGCTAGGAAGAAAAGTTATGCTGATCGACGTAGAAAACCTATTGAATTCAAAGTCGGAGACTTCGTTTATCTGAAGGTCTCACCTATGAAAAGTGTCCAACGCTTTGGGGTGAAGCGAAAGCTTGCGCCGAGATATGTTGGTCCATTTGAAATCATTGGACAAAGTGGTAAAGTGGCGTATAAGATTCAATTACCTCCTAAGATGAGTGCCATCTTCAATGTCTTTCATGTATCTCAATTGAAGAAATGTCTTCGCGTCCCTGAAGAGAGAGTTCCATTGGGGGATATCGAGTTAAAATCTGATTTGACCTTTGAAGAAAAGCCGGTTCGAGTGATTGACACTCGTGAGCGAGTGACTCAGAGTCGGGTGGTCAAGTTCTACAAAGTCATGTGGAGTAATCAGGGTAGTGAACGCGATGCAACGTGGGAAAGGGAAGATTATTTGAGGGATGGTTATAAGGAATTCTATCAACAATGGTACGCTTTTCAAATCTCAGGATGAGATTTTTATAAAGGGGGAGGGCTGTAACACCCCAGGTGTTGCCTTCCA
Source organism: Miscanthus floridulus (assembly GCF_019320115.1). NCBI lineage: Eukaryota > Viridiplantae > Streptophyta > Magnoliopsida > Poales > Poaceae > Miscanthus > Miscanthus floridulus. The sequence goes on along the minus strand of NC_089580.1, from coordinate 66,693,204 downwards.
CATTTGCACTTGCATTTCATGGACATGAGCATCATTCATTCATTCACAAGCTTATATCACATGAAACATGTCTTTGAAACATTGCAACATATCGTTATGTTTCATGTGTGTTGTTTCTTTTATGAAATGTAAAGTGTGCAACACTTAAGTGCAACATGTGCCACTCCCTTAGTGAAACGAGGTTAGTTAGTACTATGCAACACACTCATGAAACATGTGAAACATGACTATGAAACAGTTGTAACATTTCATGTGTTTTCATTGTTTCAGTACATACCTTGCTTGATTATTGTGTGACCAATGTATGGTGTGGCTAAAAACTCTTTTAAGAAACTTAGTTACACCTAGAATGTCATTTGGGACATTGTTCATGTTGATCACTTTGACTAATTAGGTTCTCAAGTCATGGTTTGACCAAATTTGACCCCTGAACCCTTTTGTTTGACTGTTTAAAAAGTGTGGCTTAGGATGTTTGCATGTCTGAGCAACCTAAAACAAAGTTGTAGCAAATTTAATAAGGAACAAACTTTGTTTAGAAGCCAAGTCATGAAAAAGTGCACAACATGCTCCAAAAGGACCCACAAGTCAGCATTGAAGGTGGACTCAACACTTGAAAAATTTTCTAAGTCCTAAAGACATTTCCAGTTTGATTGAGCCAACTTTGGCATGATTTTACTCATGATTCTTTGGGAATTAGGTCTTGGTCTTTTTATAGAAATTGTAGACTATATGTAGGGCTACAACTTTCATGTATGTTGTTTTCACTGATTCTCCACGGTTTAGGATATCAAGCACTGTAAAGTGACGCTGTCAGGCTGATCGTTTTCACTGAATCGATGCTACAGTAGTCCGACCGGTTACAGAACTTCACCGCCGCGTGGCGCCGCGCGTCGCCGACGGTTTGACCAGCCAGGCCACGTCGGGCCTGAGCTCGGCATTTGAAACCACAGCACGCCACCGAGAGCCCCCCTGTGCCTCATTCATTTCCTTGCTTCCTTGCCTCTCCTCCACAGCCGAAGCAGCGGAACCACCGCTCCTCCATTGCTGCCGAGAGCTTCGTCAAGCTCCCACACACTCACCACCACAAAAACGCGCACTACACCTTCATCGAAGCTTCGTTGAGATCTCCTCTTGCTCGTCATCATCTCCGCGTGGTCAATCGACCTCAGGTGAGGCCGCAGTCGGCGTTTCCGCGCCGTCGCACCCTCACCGGAGCTGAGGCCACCGTGGTCGGGGTAGCTAGGAACCCTCCCCGCCTCTTCTCTTTGCTGGGATAGCACGGTGGCGACTTCCTGTTGCTCGTGCCATGCTCGGTTGAGCCAGCCGTGGCTTGCCGTCGCCGGCAGCTCACGCCGGAGCTTTGCCGTGCCGCCATCACTGGCGACAAGCTCTCTCCGCTAGGTCGTAGCTCTAGCTAGCAGCACCAATCGAACCCACTCAGCACGGAGATCACGCCGGTGCCGTCGATTTCGCCGGAGGAGCCGCCGCCGGTGAGCCTCGCCGTGTGCCGCGCCGTCGCGTGCGCCTCCTCTGTTTCGTCTCGCTGACCGGTGGGTCCGGCTGACAGCCGGGTCCCACTCGTCAATGACTGCTTGTTTCTAAGGATAGCTCAAAAATGCAGTTTTGAATGCTGATTTGATATTCTTGTATCTCCTATTTTGTAGATCCAAATTGGATGTTTCCAATTTTGTTAGACTCACAGTTAGGTTTAGTATTTAATAAAAATATGTCTTGAACACATTATGTAGAAATTTTGGATGAATTAAATTGGAACTTGAAAAGTGTTTTTGAATGCATGCAAACTTGTTTAAATCATATCTTGAGTTTATGTGATCCAAAAATTATGAAATTTTGTGGGTAAGCTAGTCTTGTATGGTAGAAGCTCTGGTTAAAATTTGAGAGTCATTGCATGTGTAGTTTTTGAGTTATAGATTTTCCTTTTATCATTGGTAGATACTTGGGTGAATTTTAGTAAATTATTTATGAATCCATTGACCATAAAATTTGTTGGATAGTATCCTAGTACCCTAAGGATGCTAGGAAAAATATGAAATCTATTGCTTGACATTTTTCACTAAGGTTTCCTAATTATGCCATTTTAAGCCATTCTGCCTTACCATTTTTGTGTAGGTTGTTATACTTACTCAAATGATGTGAAATTTTTATGGTAGTCTACTTAGGGCATGTAGTGTCTACTGTAATTTTTGTAGATTTAATGGTGTAGTTTTCATATATGTTTACTATTTCCTCTAATTAATTAAATAAATTAAGAAAGGTATTAAAAGAAATGTTTTGGTGATGAACACCCTACTTTCTGGTGTTCTTGTGATATGTGTGATATGTCAGTAAAGTTGGTTTTGTCCAATTAAGTGTTTATATCATAAGTTAATAATTAATTGTTTGCATTATGTCCCTCGGGACAGATCTGGGGACTTTGGAAAGTTCCCCATGATATTTTGGTTTTCTGTGAATAAGATGAATACAAGAGTTGTAGATAATTTAGGTAGCTAGCTCCTGTCAAAATTTGAGGGCATTTATCCTAGTAGTTTAGAAACTACAGCTGTTTAAAGTTAGGTTCCAGTTTCGCTTACTCTCTGCCTTGTAAGGACAGAGTTCTGTTGATTTATGAATTCGACTTGGTAAAGTGTTGAATCATGCTTTGAGATCTGAAAATGAATTGTAGACAATTTCATAAGCTTTCCAGATTGCCTTGTTGCATGTCATTTGGAAGTATAAATCTCCAGTTATGGTTAGTTTACTGCACCGTTACATAGTATTCATTTTGCTGAAATACAAATGCTTGAGTGTATGTTGTTGCAAGGGTCTCGTTGATTGTTAGGGGTTAGCCTAACTTGAGAATATGCTTAGGTGCAGGTGCTAGGTCATTAACTGAAGATGAGCAATTATACATTAGGTTGTATAAACTTGGTAAGTAAAGTGATTTGAATAGGGCTTAAGTTGGAATATGCAAACTACAGCGAACATGTGCATTCCCCGAGCATCCCTGACATTCGTTCATGTGCATCCATGATATTTATCTTGAGCATTCATGCAATAGGTGTGCCGGAGGGAGTGACGTTGCTGGAGTTCGAGGGAGCCAACCAGGAGGAGGAGCCTGAGGTGCAGGAAGCCGACGAAGCAGTCGCCGCGGAGGAATTGCCCGAGTGCCCTGACCACCAGCCTTCCTCGTTCCTAAAAGGCAAGCCCCGGAGCATATTAAGCCTCCCATATTTTCACAAATACATTGAGTATCTTTTATTGTTGATTATGCATTAAGTATAGGAATTTGGTTGGAACCAATTGCTGCATTATATATCCTTCCTTGTCCAGATATCGCACTGGAATCCTAGTTAAGTTCAGGACGGGTTAAATGCTTAGCCATGCTTAGTGCGGTAGAAGTCAGGTGATTTCCTGTCACCTGCAAGCTTTAGGATGAGGTGGATCACGGTTGGATATATTTACTATCATGGAAAAGAACCATGTGAATAATGAACTAAGACCGGACGGGGTCTTGTGTAGGTTTGAACATAGTGACTCCGTCTGAGTCGTTTAAGGACCGATACGCTGTACGTCCTCATGTCATGTTGAACGCAGCCTAACACTTAGCTGGCCGGATAAGTCATTCCGACCGCGAAGCCTAGTAGCTCGACTCAGGCCGGGGACGCGAGCAGTGGCATGCATTCTGGAGGTAGTAAGGATGTGTGGAGAGCCATTGGCATAAGTCCAAGGTGGGTTAGAGTCCCGAACAACCTTAGCAGAGTGGTTCTCTGAGAATGTCGATCTGTTCGGACTTGCGACTCCTGAATCGTACCAAAGGTGACTTGTTTGCGACCCTGATGGGGGAAGCAGGGTTTGTGTTTAGGAATACCCCTCCAGCTGGATAGGAATCGATTTGAATCGCCGTCTCTCCCGGATAGTGAGAACTTGACTGAGCAGCGGCAACGTAGATTCAATTAATTTAACGATATGGTTAAATGGATGATGATGATAAGGTTGCCACAATGAATACCTGATATGGTTATTAATGTTTGCACCCTAATAAAATGATTGCTTAGTATAGGTGCTAATATAGATGACAGGTTAATGGCTAAAAAGTCACTGCTAGTCAGGTTAAGAGTTGATCATATTACTTATGCTTTTCTGCAAAAAGAAAGTGTCAGCCAGCTCCACTACATTAAGCTATGCATAATCCTTGGTGTCATTTGTTTGGTTTTCGACGGGTAAGTCTAGCTGAGTACATTCCTGTACTCAGGGTTTATTCCCTCTTATTGCAGATGACCTTCTATATCAGGGATTCTGCAAGTATTGTCTCCACCTGGCAGGTGATGAAGACTAGATCATGGGCATGATCTCTGTTCTCTTATCTGAATGCTTTTGCGGTCTGTGATCAGCAAACCAGTATGTGTATTTGAACTCGGTGTGTGAGTTAAACTATTTGCTTCCGCATGTTTACAAGACTTGTTTTGTAATAACAATGACTCTGTGATGATGTAACCTATTTGCGAACATATGCGAAATGTTGTAACGTACGATATGTTATGTTGAATTACTGTGATCTTGGTTGTATGCAAGTTGGTTTGAAATCCTTCGAGATTTCGGTTGACTACCGGGTTTATATGGGCTCAAGTTCAAGAATTTGATTGTTTCGGCGATTGTTTTTGTACTTGTGCTCTTATAAATTGGTCGGTTCCGTGACAAGCTCCTCAGCTTCGACAACGGGAGGTTAGAGTGCCAGCTTGGCGCCTTCCTAGGACCCCAACCGTCTCGGGAGGACCTATGCCACCTCACCTTCTTGTTCAACAATGTCATGGCATAGCTTGCCGGAGGAGAGCCGCTCTCTTCGGAATACCTCATCCGGAGCGCCCCGACAGCGCTCTCGTCCGGTCTCCGCAACACCGCAGAGACAGTTGGCCACCTTGTGGCACAACGCACTCTGCCATCCCCCGTCAACGATGAGTTCATGGGGATGACTGAATATGTCACGAAATCTTTCCACGACCTCCTCGTAGGAGAATTAGAGTCGCCCTCTAGCTCTAACTCCAGTAGGGGGAGCCATCATCCCTCTCATGAATGTTTCATGGCAGGTACCCCTGAGGGACACGTCGAAAGCATCCACGAGGGAGAGGCTACCCCGACGAATGACTTTGACAACGAGGTCGAGAGGGATGTAGGGCCCCACCTCGCCTGTGGGTAGAGCAGCTGAAGGCCCTGACTCTAGCTTGAGTAGGAACACGTGGAGCTCGAGTGAGAGATCGAGCACCATAGAGATAGTGGGCGTGTGCGCGCCATGGCCCATGACATGAACCAGATGATCATCAAGGATGATGAAGCCCTCTCACACTTCACTCGGGCGAGCCAGAACATTGTTGCTACGGCGACATTTCTCTAGGGGGCTTCTAGGGCCTACGACACCCGAGGATTGTCGGGCCCATCGTGAGCGTGCGATGGCACAGTAGGCCAAGAGCTCACTGTCCCAACGACATGAGCTCGACGCCAGCCAGCGCACGCCCTCAAAACGACCTGAATAGGACGCATTAGTCCACCAGGCGCCGCAAGGCGGCAGGCCGCGCACCATGGTCCTGGTGCATGAGCATCTCGACCGCCACCGTGACATGTGTGACACCCTCGATGCCTGTAGGCGTGCCCATGGTGATGCGAGGGAGGGGGCTAGCCGTGGCTACCACCCTCATTGTGGCGGACGCTACGATAGCGGCGAGGACCGAAGCCCGAGCCCTAACTTGTCGGGACCTCAGGCCTTCGGCCGACACATCCTCAACGCCGTCTTCCTACCACGGTATCGACCACCAACCAACAACCTAAAATACTCTGGGGAAATGAACCCCAGACTGTGGCTCAAGGATTATCGGCTTGCTTGCCAAGCCAGTGGAGCGGGTAATGATGATTTCATTATCTGCAACCTTCCAGGCGGACCTGAAAGAGATCTTCGTGGGAAACTTCCAGGGCACATACACGCATCCTGGGAACCCATGGAATCTAAAAAACTACCAACAAAAAACTAGAGAAAACGCTTCTCCCGGCAGTGCAACGAGTTGCCTAACATCGCCGATGCCGATGTCATAGGAGCCTTCCTGTCTAGGACCACCTGCGAGTCCCTGGTTCATAAGCTAGGATGTAAGGGTTCGTGAACCACCAAGGAGCTCCTCGACATTGCCACCAGCCATGCCTCGAGCGAGGAGGTGGTCGGAACAATCTTTGACTGCCTCAAGGGCAAGGCAAAGCGGGATGAGGACACCGGCAAAGGCACCTCTAGCCGTCCTAGCAAGAAGAAGAACAAGTAGCAGCGCGAGGGCTCGCTCGTGGCCACCGCCGACCGCAAGGGGGTTGGAAGCCCGCCGAGGGCACCCCCTAGACCACTTCGAGAAGCTACTCAAAGGACTGTGTCCGAACCATGCTTTCCCCATCAAGCATCTATACAAGGACTACGGTCTCATGAAGCGGTTCTTGTCTGGAGGCTCTAAAAAGGGGGAGCATTGGAAGGACCCCAAGCCATCCACGGATGATGCCGAGGGGAAGGACGGTGGCTTTCCGACACTAGATGGCTGCCTCATGATCTTCGGCAGGTTAGCAGCCTATGACTCCAAGCGCCGCCAGAAGCTCACGTGCCATGAGGTCTATATGGCCGAGCCGGCCGCGCCTACCTTTCTCTGATGGTCGGAGTCCACCATAACCTTTGATTGAACCAACAACCCGAAGAGCATCCCACAATCGGGGAGATATCCGCTCGTGGTTGACCCGATCATCGACATGAAGCGTCTCACCAAGGTACTAATGGATGGAGGCAGTGGCCTCAACATTATGTACATTGACATGCTCTATGCCATGGGCATCGACTGATCGCGCATCCGACCGACCAGAGCGCCTTTTCCATGGCATCGTGCCTAGAAAGCGGGTCATGCCACTTGGGTAGATCGATCTGTCCATCACCTTTGGGGATCCAACCAATTACAGGATAGAGACCCTTACCTTCGAGGTGGTTAGGTTCCACGAAACCTACCATGCCATCCTAGGTCGTCCATGCTACGTAAAGTTCATGGCCATCCCCAACTACACCTATCTAAAGCTGAAGATGCTAGGACCGTGCAGGGTCATCACCAGCGGCACCTCCTTCTAGCGCTCCTATGAGTGCAAGGTCGAGTGCTATGAACACACCACGACAATCATCGCCTCCAAGGAGCTTATGGCCATCAGAAAGGAGGTCACCGAAGAAGCACCCAACCCCAAGCGGTCGGTTGGGCCTTTTGAGCCTATAGAGGGTGCTAAGGAGGTCCTCATAGACCCTAACGGCTCCAAGGGCAAAGTGGTGCGCATTGGCACCACGCTTCCCTCCGAATAGGAAAGCGCGCTAGTTGACTTCCTCCGCACCAACAGAGACATCTTTGTATGGAAACCCTCGGACACGCTAGGCATTCTGAGAGAAGTGGTCGAGCATGCCTTGAAGATCAAGCCAGGCTCCAAGCCAATGAAGCAGCGCCTGCGTTGCTTCGATGAGGAGAAACATAGGGCGATCAGTGAGGAGATTGTGAAGCTTTTGGTGGTTGTGTTCATCAAGGAAGTATACCACCCCGAGTGGTTAGCCAATCCTATTCTTGTACAAAAAAAGAGTGGAAAATGGAGAATGTGTGTCGACTACATGGGTCTCAACAAAGTGTGTCCAAAGGATCCGTTTCCTTTGCCACACATAGACCAAGTAGTCGACTCAACCTCAAGGTGCGAAACCCTTTGCTTCCTTGATGCGTACTCCGGGTACCATCAAATCATGATGAAAGAGTCAGACCAGCTCATGACATCTTTCATCACCCCATTTGGATCGTTCTGCAATGTCACAATGCCGTTCGGTCTAAAAAACATGGGGGCTATGTACTAGCATTGCATGCTCAAGTGTTTCGGGGACCTCATCAGGTGAACCGTTGAGGCCTATGTGGATGACATCATGGTCAAATCCAAATGGGCTGACCAGGTCATAGCTGACCTAGAATAGACCTTCGTGAAACTTTGAGCAAACAGCATCAAGCTCAATCCTAAGAAGTGTGTTTTTAGGGTCCCAAGGGGTATGCTGCTAGGTTTTATCGTTTCCGAGCATGGCATCAAAGCCAACCCAGGGAAGATCTTGTCCATCATGAGGATGGGCCCGATTCAAAACATAAAGGGGGTACAATGAGTTATAGGGTGCCTTGCCGTGCTCAGCCACTTTATCTCGTGCCTCGGTGAACGAGATCTCCCCTCTATCGGCTCCTGAAGAAGGCTGACCATTTTGAATGGACGCCCGAGGCCCAGGAGGAACTTGACACGGTCAAGCAGCTTCTAACGAAGGCTCTGATCCTAGTCTACATCGCAGCCACAACGCAAGTGCTCAACATCACCCTAGTGGTAGAGCGAGAAGAAGAGGGACACACCCTCAAAGTGCAGCATCCCATATACTACATTAGCGAGGTCTTGTCCAATTCCAAGACACGCTACCCCCAAATCTAGAAGCTCCTATACGCCATCCTCATCACCAAAAGGAAGTTGCGTCACTACTTTGAGTTGCATCCAGTGACGGTCATGATGTCCTTCCCTCTTGGTGAGGTCGTCCAAAATAGGGATGCCACAGGAAGAATCACCAAGTGGGCACTCGAGCTGATGGGTCAAGGTATTTCATATGGCCCCCGGACGACCATCAAGTCCCAAGTGCTGGCTGATTTCATTGCAGAGTGGACTAAGATCCAAATGATGTCAGCAGTCGTCGACCAGGAGTACTGGACGATGTACTTCGATGGATCATTGATGAAGAAAGGTGCTAGCATGGGGCTGGTCTTTGTTTTGCCCCTCGGGGTACCCATGAGGTACATGGTTCACATCTATTTCCCCTCCTCCAACAATGTGGCCGAATATGAGGCGCTCATCAATGGCCTACGCATCGCCATCAAGTTGGGTATCCAATGGCTTGACGTTCGGGGCGACTCCCAGCTGGTCATCGACCAAGTCATGAAGGAATCAAGCTGCCACAATGCCAAAATAGTTGCGTATTGCCGAGAAGTCCACCAACTGGAGGACAAGTTCGATGGTCTTGAGCTCAATCACATCCCAAGGCGTCTCAATGAGGCGGCTGACACGCTGGCGAAAGTGGCCTCCGACCGAGAGCCAGTGCCAATAGGTGTCTTCACCAGCGATCAGTACAAACCCTCAGTCCGCTACGAGGAGATAGAACAAGCCGGTGATGGGCCACCTGCCCTAGGCTCGGGGGCTAACCAGCCGTCGGCTCTATCCGACCCTGAAGTCATGGAGCTTGACGAGGATCTAGTGATAGAGCCCAACCCTCTGGCTGACTGGGGGCGCCTTACCTCGACTACCTCCTCTGTGAGGTGCTGTCGACGGACAAAATGGAGGCTCGGTGGCTCGCACATCGTGCTAAGTCCTTTGTCGTTATTGATGGTGAGCTCTATAGGCGAAGCCACATCGAGGTCCTACAGCACTGCATCCTCATCGAACAAGTGGGGTCTGTGGTCACCTTGCCACGCCTAAAACCCTTGTTGAAAACACATTCTGACAAGGCTTCTACTGGCCGACCGTGGTAGCCGACGCTGAACATATTGTGCGCACCTACAAAGGGTGTCAATATTACGCTCGGTAGACCCACCTGCTGGCCCAAGCACTCCAGACGATCCCCATCACATGGCTGTTCATGGTCTAGGGGCTCAATCTGGTCAGACCTCTCAAGAGGGTGCCCGAGGGCTATACTCACTTGCTTGTCATGTAGACAAGTTTACAAAGTGGGTAGAGGCTCGACCGATCTCCGCGATCAAGTCCAAGCAAGCCATGTTGTTCTTCCTTGACATCGTCCATCGCTTTGGAGTCCTGATCTCCATTATCATGGACAACGACACGCAGCTCACCGGAAAGAAGTTCCTCTAATTCTGTGATGAATACCACATCCGTGTTAATTGGGCCACCGTGGCGCACCCCCACACGAATGGGTAGGTCGAGCGCGTGAATGACATGGTCCTACATGGCCTCAAGCCTAGGATCTTCAACCGGTTGAATAAGTTTGGTGGACGATGGGTCGTGGAACTTCCCACCATGCTCTGGAGCCTGAGGACGACCCCCAGCCGGGCCACCGGCTACATGCCATTCTTCATGGTCTATGGTTCCGAGGCTATCCTCTCGATCGACCTCGACTATGGAGCACCAAGGGTCAGGGCGTACGATGAATAGGGAGCCGAGGTGTCCCTCGAGGATGCCATGGATTAGCTAGATGAAGCGTGCGACATTGCCCTCCTTCGCTTAGCCAGGTACCAGCAAGCGTTACATCGGTACCACAGCTGTCGAGTGTGGGGTCAGGCCTTCAATGTCGAGGACCTGGTGCTCTGCCTCGTCCAGAGCAACATGAACCGCCACAAAGCTCTCTCCACCATGGGAGGGACCATACGTCGTCGTGGAGGTGCTCTGACTAGGCACCTACAATCCCAAGACCATCAATGACGAAGTCTTCATCAATTCCTAGAACATTGAGCAGCTATGTTGCTTTTACCCTTAATATACGCACACTTTCTCTTATCAGTTTTGCTATCGGCTCCCCGATCTTTAGTGACACCCGACCCCAGCAATGGCAAGGGGTCGGGCCTCACTCGGGGGCTAATAAGAGCATATCTATCTGGTAAACATTCTCTACGCTTGACCCTTTCTCATGTTGAGACCTAGAAATAAGGGTTGCAGAAATGAACGCTGAGCAAAACTGGTCGAACTGCAAGAAACATACGCCCCTGCGGCTACAGCGTTTTTGCTGACCAGCATGATTAGAGTGTTTTCCGCACCCTGAGCTTTTTAGCCTTAACTACGGAAAGAGTCGGTACGCGTCTAAGAGTATATCCACCTAGCAAACATTCTCTATGCTTACTCTCTCTCACATTAAGACCTAGAAGCTAGGGTTGTGGAAACAAACACTGAGTAAAACTGGTCGGACTACAAGAAACCTACGCCCCAGCGACTATGGCATTTTTGCTCACCAGCGTGATCAGAGTTTGTTCAACCACACCTCGAGCTTTACGGCCTCAATGACAGAAAGGGTCAGAACGCACTAACCTTTTTATACAAAAAGGGGAGAAGGGCTAAAAAGCTGTTTGACCATAACAAAATTTAAGGGCTTGTCCATTTATTGCAAGTTCACCGCCTGGCTTATCTGCCAAACTAATTTCCTTGGGCGAGATGATCTCATTCTCTATCTCCATAGGTAAGTCCTATGCCAGCGGGTCACACAAGTTGATCGGACGGCTTGGCCGCCGTTGAGAGATGGGTAAGGAGCAGTAGGATGCCCCATGCGGGTAATGCCGACTCCATCACGAACGACGAACCTGGATTCTACTCGGACATGTCCGGTAAGAGCTCTCTGAACAGGTCACTCGAGCCATCAAGATAAGTCCTATGCCAGTAGGTCACCCAAGTTGATCGGATGGCTCGGGCCGCTACCGAGAGATAGGTCATCTCTAAGTGACACCCGACCCTAGCAATGACAAAGGGTTGGGCCTCACTCAGGGGCTGGCAAGAGTGTCTATTTGGTAGACATTCCCTAGGCCTGATCCCTTTTTCACGCTAAAACCTAAAGGCAAGGTGTGTGGAAACAAACACTGAGTAAAACTGGTCGGACCGCAAGAAACCTATGCCCCAGTGGCTATGGCATTTTTGCTCACCAGCGTGATCATAGTTTTTGTCCCCACACCCCGAGCTTTAGCCTCCGCCTTCCTAGGAAGGGTTTGGTGGGGCCCACCGGTGGAATATCCATCGAGGAGAGGCCAGCAGGTCGCCTAAGTCGATCGGACGGCTCGGGCCACTACCGAAAGATAGGTCATCTCTAAGTGACACTCGACCCTAGCAACGGCAAGAGGTCGAGCCTCACTCGGGGGTTGGCAAGAGTGTCTATTCGGTAGACATTCTCTATGCCTGACCCCTTTCTCACGCTAAAACCTAAAGGCAAGGTGTGCAGAAACAAATGCTGAGTAAAACTAGTCAGACTGCAAGAAACCTATGCCCAGTGGCTACGACATTTTTGCTCACCAGCGTGATTAGAGTTTTTATCCCCGCACCCTGAGCTTTAGCCTCCGCCTTCCTAGGAAGGGTGTGGAGGGGCCACCTATGGAATCTCCATCGAGGAGAGGCTAGTAGGTTGCCCAAGTCGATCGAACAGCTTAGGCCACTACCGAGAGACAGGTAGGGAGCAGCAGGATGCCCCATGTGGGTTACGCTGACTCTGTCATGAACGATGGACCTAGATTTCACACGAACATATCCGGTAAGAGCTCCTCGAATCCATCACTCGAGCCATCAAGGTAACTTTACCAACCCCCACTTTACTTCTCTAGTGCATGAGCATTCATTCATCCATTCTCATGCATGCATTCATACATTCATCCATACATTCATCTGATACATCCAAGCATCGCATATGCAATTATTATGTCACAACGCTTCGCGTCACGTCACGAAGCGGTAGTTGTCTCATTCGATATGAGCAGTGACCAACCGAGGTTCGAAGGCCAGCCCACAAAGGGCTCGAGGCTGCCTCGCGTCAAACAGAGCTAGGGGAGAAAACACATATGAGCCCCAGCAGACTTTGCTCGACCTGCTCAGAAGCGGATAGGGTCATCTCAACCTTCTTGTTCGATCCTAACCTCGAGCCGAGCCCATAGAATCTCCATCGATGGGAGGCCAATGGGCCACCTAAGTCGATCTCCGGAATGACTCGGGCATCTATCGGGAGGTGGGTTAAGGAGCAGTGGAATGCCACACGAGGGCTATGCCAACCCCATCACAAACAATAGACTCGGATTCCACTTGGACATGTCTGTTAGTGAGTTCACCGAGCGCATCACTCGTGCCATCAAGGCAAGTGACGTTAGCTCAACACCTCCGACTACGAAAACCATAGACGGGGTGACGATCATAAAGATGAGCCGATCCTCGAGTGGACCCCCACTATGCATAGGGGCTCGAGGAAAGTTGGACTCACAAGGAGACCAAATGCGCAGTCATAGAACGATGGCTCAGATCCTAGGGAGGGGGTACGTGCGAAAACTAAGAATAACATTTCTAAAACAAGAGACGCCCTCTCCTACTAATTTTGCTATCCTCTCCTTGATCTTTAGTGATGCCTAACCCCAGCAATGGCAAGGGGTATATATATACCCTTTCTAAAACAATTGTCGTGCCCGACCCTTTCCTCATGTTAAAAAACCTAGTGGCAAGGTTTGTGGAAACTAACGACTGAGTAATGCTGGTCGGACTGCAAGAAACCTAACGACTAAGTAAGGATGGTCGGACTACAAGAAACCCATGCCCTACCGGCTACGGCACTCTTGCTTACCAGTGTGATCAAAGTTTCCCGCCTACACCTCAAACTCTACGGTCTTAACAAACAGAAGGGTCAGAACGCATTAACCCCTTTTCACAACAAAAAGAGAGAAAGAACAAACTTGTTCAACTAAAACAAAAGAACAGACTTGTTCGAACAAAACACAAGGGTCAGAACTTGTCTGATTATTACAAAAATGATCATCTGACCTATTGAACTGACTAGCCCCTCTGGGAGAACTATGCCTTCTATCCTATCCGCTAGGTCCTATGAAATGGAAGCCACCACCATTTCCATCTCCTCTAGCTCATGGACTTCATAACTGGGTGCATAGCCATGACTCATCACCTCTAAATCGATGTTGTCCCTATAATGAGAACGAGCAATCGTGAAGGACTGGTTGACCCCGGCGCGGAGGGCATTCCTCTCGAGCTGGCACACCTGAGCCATGATCTCGATGGCACGAGCCATGAATGAGCTGGTCCCCTCTGACCGCACCACCTCAAGGTCATCGCAGACCACTCTGAGGTTGGTGCTTAGGATACCAAGCTCGTCACTCTCCGCTTGAAGATTTCTCCTCACCTCGGCGAGATCCACGACCATACTAGCAGAAATGCTCTCGGCCTCTAGCTTTTGGGTTATCGTGCTTTTGAGCTTGGCCTAGAGGGAGCTGACCTTCTGTTGAGCATCATCGCGCTCTTGGCAGGCCGGGTCATGCTCTTGAAAAGCCTAGTTGCGCTCCTCACAAGCCGCACCACATTCCGAGCAGAGCCTCTTCGTGGTTTGGATCAGTTCATCCCACTCCTTGCACAACAGAGCGACCACCACAGCATCCAGTCTCACCCTTTTCTCTAGGGCCGCAAGCTTCCCTCAGCCCCTAGCTTTAGATCCCTCTCCTTCTCAACTTTGCCTAGAAGGTCAAGGATCCACTGGCGGGTCTCGACGTCCTTCTAGAGCAACTCATCTTGCTCCTTCCTGACCCTGGCAGCTTCTTCATCATCCTTTCGTGACCTTGCCGACAGGGCCTCGAACGCCTTCTTGGCCTCATCAGCATCCCGATGGGCCTTAGCCACCCATGACTGAAGATTGGCTGCCTCCTCGGTGAGAAGAGTCAGCTCGGCCACCCTCTGCTAGGCGGCAACAAGCTGAGCTATCACCTCTCCGTGTAGCCGTGCCTCCTCGATGAGGCGGTCCTAGGTTTTCTTCTGTTGACGAAGGAACCAAGATTTCCCCTGGCTACGAGCTATAAGGGACTGCAGAAAGACGATGGTTAGGATACAAAAAGTATATAAAGTAAGATAAGCACAAGAAGCAGGACCAAACAATACCCGGCCAGAGGGAACAACAACGTCGCGCAATGCGCCCGTATGTAGGGTCGAGATGGCGACTAGAGGGGGGTGAATAGTCATTTCTAAAACTTAATCGCGTCGGCTAACCGAAACAAGTGCGGAATTAAAACTATCGGTCTAGCCAATACTACACTCCTCTATTTATGTTCTCTAACACCTTGCAAAGATCCTAATTAGTAACTAAGGTGCCAGGCTAGCTAGAGCTCACCTAATCAATTCTAGAAGCAAGGTCACACAAACCTATGCCACTATTACTTTAAGCAACAAGGGAGCTCCTACACATGCTAGTAAGCAAAAGCACAAAGCCAACTAAGCTCACTAGCAATGCTCAATAACAGGGCAACCAGTGCCAAATTAGAGAGCGCAAATACTTAGCTACACAAACTAAGCAATGTGACTAACAAGGTTACACATTCCAAATTAGCCACGCAAAGGAGCTACTTCTATGCTACACAAGCAAGAAGGTAACTAGTGAGCTACACAAGCTAACTAATTACAAGAGCAACTACATAAGTACAATGTATAAAAAGTAATCACAAGCTTGTGTAAGGGGATTCCAAACCAATGGGAAGAACAAGGTTGACACGGTGATTTTCTCCTGAGGTTCACGTGCTTGCCAACACGCTACGTCCCCATTGTGTCGACCGCTCACTTGGTGGTCCAGCGGCTAATTGGCATCACCCACCAAGCCCGCACGTCGGGCACCACAAGAACCCACCCCAAAAGTGAGGGTAGCTCAATGACACGCTCAACTAGAGTTGCTCTTCGTGGCTCCCGCATGGCGAGCACAATGCCCCTCACAAAGCTCTTCTCCGGAGCACCACACAAGCTTCTTGCGGGCTTCGACAGAGATCACCACCAAGCCATCTAGGAGGTGGCAACCTCCAAGAGTAAGAAGCACCACTGGCTTGCAACTCGATCACCTAGTGCCACTTGATGCAATCTCAGGATGCAATCACACTAGAATCGCTCTCTCACACAATCGGATGATCACTATCAAGCATATGTGAGATGGCGGGCTCCCAAGCACTCTTAAGCATGGACACAAAGTCCCTCGAGGTGCTCAGCACCTGCCATGGACGAGACACCCTTCTATTTATAGCCCCATGGGCTAAACTAGCCGTTACCCCTTCACTGGGCAAAACTCAGGACGACCGGATGCGCCGGTTGAAATGACCGGACGCAGGACCTCAACGTCCAGTCAACGAATGCTTGCCATGTGTCACCTCTGTTCAACATCAGTCGCTTGATCTCAACAGTCAAGTGATGACCGGACGTAGCTGCTCAAAGTGACCGAACACAGCAACCCCAGCGTCCGGTCGTTTCCAGTAAGGTACCAGTCACGACCGGACGCGTTCGGTCGGTCACGATTGGACGCAGCATCAGCGTCCGGTCCTTCTCCACCTTCTCTGCGTCACCCACGTCACCGTACGTCAGCCTGACCGGATGCACCCTGCCAGTGTCCGGTCATTTTCAGCGCTAGCATCCGGTCAAAGACCGATGCCTGCACACTCTCTGCCGCCACTGACCGGACGCAGGACCCCAGCATCCGATCACCATGTGACTAGCATCCAGTCCACTCTGTGAGACCCTGTCTTTTTCTATATAGGGCGCCGATGGCACCGTCGGACTGTCCACACTCTATGGGTGGAGACTCCACCGATGGAGTTTCTAACCCTTCTCGCCTCCGTTTCATCGCCGAGTTGATTCACATCAACTCTAACTTCATCTCCTTTATAAAAGTGATAATACCACCAAGTGTACACCACTATGTGTATGTGTGTTAGCATTTTCACAATCATTTTCCAAAGGATTAGCCACGCCACTCAATCCTAGCGATGATGCAAAGTTAGATCATTCGAGTTGCACTAGATGACCAATATGCAAACAAGTTTGTCCCTCTTGATAGTATGACCATCTATCCTAAACCTGGTCATCAACTTCTCTACACACCTATGACCGGTGAAATGAAATGCCCTAGGTTATACCTTTGCCTTGCGCATTCCATTCCATCTCCTCCAATGTCGATGCAACACATGCACCAACATGATCGACAATGATATGATCCACTTCATATCATCACGTGATCATATTGGTTCATCGATCTTGACTTCACTTGCTTTTCACCGTTGCCTTTGTCCATCGGCACCAAGTCTTGCTCAAGCTTCACCGCCACGTGGTCCATCGCTCCAAAGCCTTCGACTTGCCCTTCACGCTTGCAACCGGTCCATCAAGCCAAGTCTTGTCTTGATCTTCTCCACCTTGATCACATGACTCAATGTCATGTCTCATGTGCAATAAGCTCCTTCATCATCACATGTGTGAGCTTTGCAACATCTCCAAACCATTTTCACCTTCACGGCATATGTTGCTTACACACATGTACTTGTGGACTAATCACCTGTGTATCTCACATAAACACAATTAGTCCACTTAGGTTGTCACTCAATTACTAAAACCACACAAGGACCTTTCACCGTAGCATGGTTCAGGGCTTCGAGCATGGACACGATCCCTACGTCAAGGCTCTCCCGCTCCATGCTCTCTGCGGCAACGTCGAGGGCGAAAAGCGTCGACACCGGATCCTGTGGATCCACCCACTAGAGCAGGGGCTCACCACATGCAGGCAAGCCACTGCCCACCGACATTAGGGCCAAGGATGACTCCCCACCGGCTCCAAGCACCACCGACCCCTCTCACCGTGATATCCCCGCCGGGACACCCCCTCCGACGATGGAAGGGGTTAGCGGTGTGGACACCAGCCTCTCTCCCAGCACCACAACTCCCGAAGACCCCTCGGCCACGTCCCCCTCTGTCTGGCCTACGCTAGGTGCCGTGGCTTGGGCCACTAATGGCACGGGTTACGCTGGTACCCCAGGTGCCGCTGCGGTTGCATCCGGCTGTGACCCGTCTATCACGACCATGGCCACCTCCACCTGCATCGATGGTGTCACGACCAGTTGCGTCACGCCTACCACGGTTGGTGCCATGAGCGCGGTTGGTAGCCCCATGCAACCCGTCATCAATAGTGGTATCACGGCCATCATCGGCTGCTCCACAACATCCAAGGATGACCCTTGAGCGCCTACATCTGCCCATCTCGCCAAGGGCACAGGTGCCACCATGGGCGGCACCCGACTGGCCGATGACACAGTCACACTGGCGCCTCTCCCGATCGAAATGAGCGCGACACCAGCCGATGGCTACCACCTCAATTGGAGGGTGATGCTCTTCTTTGGCGCTAGCACCAAAGGATTCCGCTGCCTACCGACGCTGCAAGGGATGAAAAACATAAGTCACAATGAAATCCGACTAAAATAGGAAAAAACAGAGGAACTGATAACTCACCTCAGCGCCGTTGGGCGGCACATGCGTTTGGGGGGTGAACCCCCCGACCCTCGCTCTGCCTCACCGGGATGAGGCCATTTCGAGCCCGCCCCCTGCTCCTGGGTAGAGGGGTTCGCTCCCCTTGGCTCTTGAGGCACGACGGTGGAGCCACCCACCTCCGCTGGCACCTCGGGCGCGACGACAGAGCCGCCCACCTCTATTGGCTTCTGGGGTAGGCCAATGGTATGCCCCACCTCTACCGGTTCCTAGGGGGCGCTGATGATATGGCCCGCCTCCACCGGCTCCCCAGACATGCCCTCCCCTCCATGGAACAGGAAGGGTCCTGATGCCTACAAGGACGAACCGACACCTGTCAGCGCATCCTCGTTCTCGAGGTTGTCCCACTTGATATTGTCGGCTACCATCTCTTCTCCCTCCATCACCTCATCATCGTCACCGTCATCATCATCATCATCATCATTGATGTCCTCCCCTCATTCCCACGCCTACAACTTTCGCTGCTTCTTCCTCTTCTTGTCCTCCTTTGCCTTCCTCAGCTGCTCGCCCTTGGCATGATTCGCCGTCCTCACGGCTGAATCCCTCGACAGCGGCGCTAGGTGGTCTATGAGGATGAGGTCCCTCGGTTGGTCCCACCCCTCTCAAAGTTAGTATCATGGGGTCGGGAAATCAATTGAAGAGAAGGCAAGAGAAAGGGAAACTTACAAAGATGACATAGCCTAGCTCTAGCCGCATCGGAGGATGCCCCGACACCGGGCAGACGAAGTCGAGGGCAGCACCTATGTCATCCTGCAAAGGCTCCATCACCTCCTTGATGAGTTACGTGATCTCAGAGTTGGGAGGAATTCCTTCGGTGAGCGCCGTTCCATCGAACGACGCCTCGGGCGCCATCGCATATAGCGAGAGCGCGTGCATCATCGACGGCGCCACCCTCCTTGCGTGGTAAGTCCCGATGATGCCCGACCCCTTTAGGCCATTCTCCTTTAGGATGTGGATGGTGGCGATGTGGTCTCGGATCTTCTTCTTGTCCTTCTCCAGGATGCCCCAATTCCTCCACTGCTCCGTGGCCTCTTCGATTAGGCGCTTAGTGAACTCTGGCAGAGGGGCAGCAGTGTCATTCTTGAGGTAGAACCACTATGAGTGCCATCCATTGTTGGACGTCAAGAGCTGCATGGACGGGTACTCGCCGACTCGATTATTTCAAAGTTGGATGTCAACGTACCCCATCGACATGTGTAGCTCCTGCCTGCCGCTTTCCTCCCTCTTCTTCTGGAGGTTGATGGCGAAGAAGTGCCTCCACAAGTCGAACTGGGGGTTGTTCCCTAGGAATCCCTCGCACAGCGCGATAAACACCGCCATGTGCTGGATCCCATTGGGATTGAAATGCTGCAGGTCAATCTTGTAGTAGCGCAGTAGCCCCCGAAGGAATTTGTGGGCGGGGGTCGCAAGCCACGCTCGTGGAAGTGGGCGAACAACACCACGTAGCCGTCGTGCGGTGACAGCAAATCCTCATTGCTGGACAGCAACCACTCCTCGGCTGAGGTCCATGCGCAAAGAAGACCATGATGGACAAGGCCCTCCATGCACTGGAAGGTGATGTCAGAATAACACCACGGATCCATTGGAGGTGGGGGCAGATGGCTGCAGGCTCAACTATGGCAGAGATATGGAGGCAGGAAACCTAAGCGATGACGGCAGCAGCATGGCTGTGGAGGCAATGATGCAACGTATGGAACCCGGAGGGCTAACCCTTTGGTTTTATAGGGGCAACAGGTGTGAGGAAACCAACCGCCCACCTAGATCTCCATGCCTACCATGACCTGTCACCACATCTCGCCGCAGGGTGTGCGCACGCAACCTATGTCCGTCCCCTCGGAAAACTCACCAGACATTTTGCCTCTTTGAATGGGCCACGACCCGTCACAGGTAAGAGGGATATGGAGCTAAAAACACTCCTACGGCCTGTCTAGGCCTAGGAGTTCGAAGGTTGGCCCACCGATGGGTTCGACAACCCCTCTAGGCACCTTTAGAGTGAGGGGTGGAAAAGAATAGGCCTGATAGCGGCCAGTACCCAGGCGCACGAGCACCGCGGGCATCCTGGCAAATGTTTGAGTCTCGGCCACATACAATCCATGGTTTTTCCTCGAAGAAAGACAGAGAGCCCTCAGGACCGATCGAACGGACCCAAGAACTATATGGATTGACCGCTGAGAATCTAGAGTCGGTCACCGACTGACCCAAGCCGGATCCCTATGAATAGGATGTCGGGCCCCCACTCGAACCATCCAGTTAACAGCTCACCGAGCACCATGATTCATCCATAGAGGAAAATTATGGCATGGCTCAGCCCCTCTGTTTTTATTAGAAAAAACACTCGAGGGAAGATGATCACAAAGATGAGTCGACCCTCGACCGAACCCCTGCCACAGGCGAGGGCTCAAGGAAAGTTGGACTCGCATGGAGACCGAAGGCACGGTCGTAGAACGACAGACCCCTGTAGGGGTCGAAATCAGGAAAAGACCTTTTTTGACCCACCAAATCTCACGGCTATACCCCTGAGGGGTCCAATCACGATGAAAGGAAATCACCATCCCCAGGTCACGCCGTGGGCGATAAAAGAAGGCCAAGGCCCTCAGAGTCCTCCCATTCAGAAAAGCCTCCGAAGGAGTATTCTACTCCTCCGTAGGCTCAGGGGCTACTATCGGGGACCAATACTAGGGTACCCAAAGAGGAGGAGCTAATGACCATCAATATTGATTCATCCGAGCAGTCAAGAGCGTGACTATAGCTCCAACCGACCCAAAGGCGCGCAAGCTCTGCCTCGCTAAAAGGTCCTAATGGCTAGAGGGGGGTGAATAGCCTAATAAAATTTCTACAACAACACTTAACAAAAATGGTTAGACAATTATGAGGCGTAGCAAGAGTTGCGCTAGCCTACTCAAAATAAAAGCCACCTACCACAATTCTAGTTTAGATAGTAACTATTCACACAATATCTATGACACTACCCTATGTTAGTGTGCTCTCAAAGGCTAACTAAAGAGCCACACCAACCAAGCAAGCAAGCTCTCACAACTAGCTACTCTAAAGAGCTTGACAACTAGTTTGCGGTAATGTAAAGAGAGTGATCAAGAAAGTTATACTGTCGTGTCGAGGAAGGAGCCAATCAATCACAAGAGTGAATAACAATGAAGACCAATCACCTCGGAATAAATGATGAACACAATGATTTTTTATCGAGGTTCACTTGCTTACCGGCAAGCTAGTCCTCGTTGTGGCGATTCACTCACTTGGAGGTTCACGCGTTAATTGGCTTCACATGCCAAACCCTCAATATGGTGCCGCACAACCAACACAAGATGAGGATCACACAAGCTCCAAGCCATCTAGGTGGCGGCAACCACCAAGAGTAACAAGCGAATTCCACAGCAAAACACGAACACCATGTGCCTCTAGATGCAAACACTTAAGCAATGCACTTGGATTCTCTCCCAATCTCACAAAGATGATGAATCAATGATGGAGATGAGTGGGAGGGCTTTGGCTAAGCTCACAAGGTTGCTATGTCAATGCAAAATGACCAAGAGAGTGAGCTTGAACCGGCCATGGGGCTTAAATAGAAGCCCTCCACAAAATAGAGCCGTTGTACCCCTTCACTGGGCATAGCGCGGGGTGACCAGACGCTCCGATCTGATCGACCGGATGAAGGCCCTCAGCGTCCGGTCATGTGATACACGCCACGTGTCCCCTGCTTTAAATACTATTCATCAGATTTCAACGGTCGTCTGTTGACCGGACACAGCGCACAAACTAACCGGACGCTCAGCC
This sequence comes from Miscanthus floridulus, assembly GCF_019320115.1. Lineage (NCBI taxonomy): Eukaryota > Viridiplantae > Streptophyta > Magnoliopsida > Poales > Poaceae > Miscanthus > Miscanthus floridulus. The sequence goes on along the minus strand of NC_089580.1, from coordinate 66,671,340 downwards.
TCCAGCGTCTGGTCATTTCCAGTAAGGTTCTAGAAATGAGTTTCTTTGACCGGACGCGTCCGATCAGTCCGAGACCCAGCGTCCGGTTGTTTGACCGAAGCTGGCGTCTACGCTGTCACGTTTGACCGAACACGCCGGTCCTTCCAAGACCAGCGTCCGGTCACCTTGTGACCAGCATGACTAACTCCTTTTCACTTCTATCTTCTTCACCCTTGCTCAAATGTGCCAACCACCAAGTGTATCACCTTGTGCACATGTGTTAGCATATTTTCACAACCATTTTCAAGGGTGTTAGCACTCCACTAGATCCTAAATGCATATGCAATGAATTAGAGCATCTAGTGGCACTTTGATAACCGCATTCCGATACGAGTTTCACTCCTCTTAATAGTACGGCTATCAAACCTAAATGTGATCACACTCTCTAAGTGCCTTGATCACCAAAACAAAATAGCTCCTATAATTTATACCTTTGCCTTGAGCCTTTTGTTTTTCTCTTTCTTCTTTTCAAGTCCAAGCACTTGATCATCACCATGGCATCACCATTGTCATGTCATGATCTTCATTTGCTTCTCCACTTGGAATGTGCTACCTGTCTCATGATCACTTGATAAACTAGGTTAGCACTTAGGGTTTCATCAACTCACCAAAACCAAACTAGAGCTTTCAATCTCCCCCTTTTTGGTAATTGATGACAACCCTTTCACAAAGATATGAATTGAAATTCAATTGAATCCATGTTGCTTGCCCAAGCATTTTTACCATTTGTAAAAGGATATGGACAAGTTTCATGAACTCCTTATGGTAGCAATTGCTCCCCCTACATATGTGCTACGAGTTTGGATTATAGCTTACACATATGATTAGATAGGAAATATAGGAGACAATGTCTACCAAGTGATGCTAAGGTATAAAAGATGGACCTTTAAAGCATGATACCAATCGGAGTGCACCAATATACCATCCTTAGCATCATGGTTAGCTTGATACCACTTGGAAACAATACTTTGGAAATAAAATCATTAGATGTCCTATGCATGCTAGTTTTTCATTTCATCATTCAAACCTACAACTAGCATACACCACACAAGCATGGATATTGAAATTTGAAACATGTGCCATGCAAGCAAACATATGAAATGCACATTCAAATGCACCATACAAGTTTATGAGCTTGCTCCCCCTACTTGTGTGCTCAAAATTTTAATTGATTCCTTTCCTTTGTCATATCTTTCCCCCTATGTCAAATTCTCCCCCTATCACTTATATCTTTATTTCTCTCCCCTTTGGTGTCTATTTACTATCTTTGTGCACTATTTCTCCCCCTTTGTCATCAATGACCACAAAGGTTTAAAAAGAAGATAGGTTAGGATTATCAATGTCAATCAATGGGGTGAGGATCATATTCCCACAATTTGGTCCAATCTAGATCATTTGCCAAAGATATTTAACTCATTTTCTTGACACCTCCAAATAAGGGTTATCTTGTACCATGTTGAGTTAAACACTTAGAGCTCATTTTCTAGATTAAACACTAGGTTTACAAGCCCACAAACATGTCATATGCTACCACTAGATAAAAATAAGCATAGAAGCAATAGTGGTACCATACAATCATCAAATTTATTTGATTTTCATGAATGAGCCTAATAAAATGGAGAGATGACTAGATGCACTAAACATGTCCTTAGCAAGGATGTATGCCATGCCAATCAACTTTTACCTTGATTGCTTAAAGGAGAGGCATGTCATATAAGTGGGGGTGCATCAACACATATTTGAGAAATCCAATATGTTCAACTCATTCCTTAGCTTGCAAAACCTTTTCTCATCCAATGGCTTGGTGAATATATCGGCAAGTTGATCTTCGGTGCCTACACTCTCAATGCAAATGTTCCCTTTTTGTTGGTGATCTCTTATGAAATGGTGGCAGACATCAATGTGCTTTGTTCTTGCATGTTGAACCGGATTGTTTGTCAACTTGATTGCACTCTCATTATCACATAGCAATGGCACTTTCTTGAACTTAATTCCAAAGTCACTCAAAGTGACCTTCATCCAAAGTATTTGTGCACAACAACTACCGGCGGATATGTATTCGTCTTCGGCGGTTGATAATGCAACACTATTTTGCTTCTTTGATGACCATGAAATAAGTGATCTTCCCAACAATTAACATGTGCCCGAGGTGCTCTTTCTTTCAACTTTGCATCCCGCATAATCCGAGTCGAAGTAACCAACTAGCTCAAACTTTGCTCCTTTGAGACACCACAAACCAACATTTGGTGTATGCTTCAAGTACCTCAATATTCTCTTTGTAGCCTTCAAATGACTTTCTCTTGGTGAGGCTTGAAATCTTGCACACATGCATACACTAAACATGACATCCGGCCTTGATGCGGTCACATAGAGTAGGCTTCCAATCATAGACCGATACAATTTTTGATCCACCATATTTCCACTTGCATCACTATCCAAGTTACCATTTGTTCCCATTGGTGTACTAATAGCTTTGCTATCTCTCATGCCAAACTTCTTGATCATATCCTTGATATACTTGCCTTGACTCACAAATGTACCATTCTTTAATTGCTTAATTTGAAGACCAAAGAAGTAACTTAACTCTCCAATCATGGACATCTCAAACTCATTTGCCATCATCTTTCCAAACTCATCACAAAAGTCTTGATTGGTTGATCCAAATATGATGTCACCAACATAGATTTGTAATACAAATAGATCTTTTCCAATCTTCTTGATGAAAAGAGTGATGTCAACCTTGTCCATCATGAACCCTTTAGAGAGTAGGAAGTCCCTCAATCTCTCATACTATGCTCTAGGTGCTTGCTTCAAGCCATACAATGCCTTCTTCAACTTGTACACATGGTCGGGCTTCTTGTCATCTTCAAAACCAGGAGGTTGCTCAATATATACTTCTTCATTGATGTAACCATTAAGAAATGCACTTTTAACATCCATTTGATAGAGCTTGATATTGTGGGCACAAGCATAGGCTAGCAAGATCCTAATTGCTTCCAATCTAGCAATCGGGGCATATGTTTCTCCAAAGTCAAGACCTTCAACTTGTGTATATCCTTGTGCTACCAATCTTGCTTTGTTCCTTACTACTACCCCATCTTGATCTTGCTTGTTTCTAAAGACCCATTTTGTTCCAATCACATTGTGTCCCTTTGGTCTCTCTACTAATTCCCATACTTGATTTCTTGTGAAGTTATTCAATTATTCATGCATAGCATTCACCCAATCAATATCCTTCAATGCTTCATCTATCTTCTTTGGTTCAATGAATGACACAAATGAGAAGTGCTCACAAAATGAAGCCAATCTTGATCTTGTTTGAACACCTCTTGAAATATCACCAATGATAGTGTCCAATGGATGATCCCTTGCAACATTGGTTGGTTGGAGGATTGGAACTTGATTGCTTACACTTGCTTGATCATTGGGTTGAGATGATGTACTAGCCACTTGATCTTGTTCATTACCATGAGAGCCACTTGTACTAGCTTGATTTGTATCATCTTGCACATTTGAGTTAGAGAGCACTTGCACTTGATCATCTTCATCATCATTCACTTGCCTAGGCCTCAATTCACCAATATACATGTTCTTCATGGCATTTGAAAGTTGAATGCCTCTAACATCTTCTAAGTTCTCATTCTCTACTTGTGAACCCTTGGTCTCATCAAATTCAACATCATGAACTTCCTCAAGAGTACCACTATCCAAATTCCTCTATATGCTTTGCTTGTAGTGGAATAACCAAGTAGGAATCCTTCATCACATTTCTTATCAAACTTGCCCAATCTAGTGCCTTTCTTCAAGATATAGCATTTGCAATCAAAGACCTAAAAATATGCAATGTTGGGCTTTCTACCATTCAAGAGCTCATATGGTGTCTTCTCTTTCAATGGGTGACAATAGAGGCAGTTGCTACAATAGCAAGCCACATTGATAGCTTCGGCCCAAAAAGATTGACTCACATTGTACTCACTAAGCATAGACCTTATCATATCAATGAGTGTTCTATTCTTCCTCTCAACAAGATCATTTGATTGTGGAGTGTACTTGGCCAAAAATTGATGTCTAATTCCAAATTCATCACACAACTCATCAATTCTAGTGTTCTTGAACTCATTACTATTGTCACTTCTAACTCTCTTGATGGTTGTTTCAAACTCATTATGAATGCCCTTGACAAATGATTTGAATGTTGCAAACACATCACTTTTGTCCACTAGAAAGAATACCCATGTGTATCTAGTGTAATCATCCACTATCACAAAGCTATATTTGTTGTCACCAATGCTAGTGTATTGTGTTGGCCCAAACAAGTCCATATGCAATAACTCAAATGCTTTACTAGTGCTCATCATGCTTTTCTTAGGATGGGTGTTTCCAACTTATTTGCCGGCTTGACAAGAGCTACAAAGTTTATCCTTTTCAAACACATCTTTCAAGCCTCTAACCAAGTCATGCTTAACCAATCTATTCAATTATTTTATTCCAACATGACCAAGCCTTCTATGCCATAACCAACCTATGCTAGACTTACTGAACAAGCATGTAGATAATTTAGCTTCACTAGTATTGAAGTCAACCAAGTATAGATTCTCATATCTAAAGACTTTGAAGATCAAATTAGAGCCATCTACACTTATGATCTCTACATCATCTACCCCAAATATGCATTTAAATCCAAGATCACACAATTGAGCCACGGATAGCAAATTAAAGTTCAAGCTCTCTACTAGCAACACATTGTAAATGCTCATGTCATTAGATATTGCAATCTTACCAAGCCCTTTGACCTTGCCTTTGCCATTGTCACCAAATGTGATACTATCATAACCATCATTGCCATTAGTGTTGATTGAGTTGAACATTCTTGCATCACTGGTCATGTATTGAGTGCACCCACTATCAAGAACCCAATGCCTTCCTCTGGCTTTGTAATTGACCTACAAAAGAAGATCAATTCTTTTTAGGTACCCAAACTTGCTTGGGTCCTTGAAGGTTAGTCACTAAGCTCTTTGGTACCCAAATGGCGTTCTCCTTTGAGCCCATCCATGGTTTACCAATGAACTTAGCCTTCACACCATTTGTACCCTCAGTAAGCATATAGCATGAATCAAGCTTAAGGGAGGATACATTAGCATTTTTGCTCTTGTTGGTGCATTCATGCTCTTTATGACCCACTTGCTTGCAACTAATGCAAAACCGACCATTGTTCTTCACAAAACTAGTCTTGTGAGGAGCAAAGGACGCCTTGCCTTTCTTGGGGTTATAGCCCAATCCCTTTTTGTAGAGAGAAGCTCTTTGGCTACTCAAGCACATAAGCAAGCAGTCCTCACCACCATAGGCCTTAGCCAAGGTGTGAGTGAGCTTAGTGACCTCCTTCTTGAGATTCTCATTCTCAACCACTAGTGAGGCATCACAAGTGAGACCATCACCACTAGATGAGGTAGAAGTGGAGGTGCTACAAGAAGGGTTAGTAGAAGGAACAATGATAGACATAGATAGTGATTCATCAATTATATCACAAGTTAAACCTACACTGCAAGTTTCAACATGCTTCTTTTTATCTTGCTCATCAAGCAAAGAGGAATGAGCCTTTTCAAGCTTTTTGTGAGCTTTGCCAAGCTTCTCATTAGCTTCCTCTAGCCTCTCATGAGATGCATTGAGCTCATCAAAGGCTTGCTTAAGGGCTTTTAGTTCCTTATGCAAGCTTTTGCATTCCCTTCTCTTGATGTCAAAGTGTTCTCTAGCATCTTCTAGCATGTCAAATAATTCATCCTTAGTAGGTTCATCATCATCACTATCACTATCATTTTCATTTTCATTTTCATTATCATCATCATGTTCTTCATCACTTTCATCATCACAAGTTTATACCTTAGTGGCCTTAGCCATGAAGCATGATGAAGAGTCGAAGAGAGAAGGCTTCTCATTGATAGCAATGCTTGCAAGAACCTTCTTCTTGGTGGTCTTGTTATCATCACTATCATCATCATCATCACTTGAGGAAGCATCACTATCCCAAGTGACCACATATGAACCACCCTTCTTCTTCTTGAAGGTCATCTTGACCTTCTCTTTCTTTTCCTTCTTGTCCTTCTTCTTGTTCTTCTTCTTGTTATCATCATTGTCGCTATTGTATTGACATTGAGCAACAAGATGATCTTTGCTTCCACACTTGAAGCACCTTCTTGACTCTTCTTTGTTCTTGGATGAAGACTTCTTTCTTCTAGCACGGTAGCCCTTCTTCACCATGAACATGCCAAATCTCTTGATAAAGAGAGCCATCTTCTCATCATCATCATCATCCCATGAATCATCTTCTTCACTTGATGTTTCTTGCTTGGCTTTGCCCTTGGATGATGTGGCCTTGAATGCCATGCTCTTCTTCTTGTCATCCTTCTTCTCATCTTTCGTCTCCCTCTTTTCTTCCTTCTCATCTTCATCTCTATATGTATCATCGGTCATGATGTCTCCCAACACTTGGTTTGGTGTCATGGTGTCCAAACCACTCCACACTAGAATAGTGACCAATGTGCCAAATCTTGAGGACAAACATCTCAAGAACTTGTGGGAGAAGTCCTTGTCCTTCACCTCTTCTCCAAGTGCTTTGAGATCATTGACAAGCACTTGAAGCCTATGGAACATCTCCGGCACACTCTCATCCTCCTTCATCTTGAAGCTTGCAAATTTCTCTTTGAGAATGTATGCCTTTGCACCCTTTACGGCTTGAGTGCCCTCAAATGATTCTTCCAACTTCTTCCATGCCTCATGAGCTCTCTCAATATTCTTGATTTGCTCAAATGTTCTTTCATCCAAAGCATCATGGAAGGCACTAAGAGCAATGTCATTATTTTGGAGTAGTATTTCTTTGGCGGTGGTGGGAGCCTCTTCATCTTCAATCCCAATCTTTGTCTCTACCACCTTCCAAACCTTCCTATTGATTGACTTGATATAAGTTGTCATCTTAGCCTTCCAATAGGGATAGTTGGAGCCATCAAATTGGGGTGGCTTCTTTGTGTTGTTGATTTGAGCCATTTTTACACCGAAGGTTGTTAAGCCTCAAATCACAGTGACCTCGGCTCCGATACCACTTGAAAGGTCCTAATGGCTAGAGGGGGGGTGAATAGCCTAATAAAATTTCTACAACAACACTTAACAAAATGGTTAGACAATTATGAGGCATAGCAAGAGTTGCGCTAGCCTACTCAAAATGCAAGCCACCTACCACAATTTTAGTTTAGATAGTATCTATTCACACAATATCTATAACACTACCCTATGTTAGTGTGCTCTCAAAGGCTAACTAAAGAGCCACACCAACCAAGCAAGCAAGCTCTCACAACTAGCTACTCTAAAGAGCTTGACAACTAGTTTGCGGTAATGTAAAGAGAGTGATCAAGAAAGTTATACCGCCGTGTCGAGGAAGGAGCCAATCAATCACAAGAGTGAATAACAATGAAGACCAATCACCTCGGAATCAATGATGAACACAATGATTTTTTACCGAGGTTCACTTGCTTGCCGGCAAGCTTTGTGGCGATTCACTCACTTGGAGGTTCACGCGCTAATTGGCTTCACACGCCAAACCCTCAATAGGGTGCCGCACAACCAACACAAGATGAGGATCACACAAGCCATGAGTAATCCACTAGAGTACCTTTTGGCGCTCTGCCGGAGAAAGGTCAAGAACCCCTCACAATCACCACGATCGGAGCCGGAGACAATCACCGTCCTCCGCTCTATGATCCTCGCTGCTCCAAGCCGTCTAGGTGGCGGCAACCACCAAGAGTAACAAGCGAATCTCGCAGTGAAACACGAACACCATGTGCCTCTAGATGCAAACACTCAAGCAATGCACTTGGATTCTCTCCCAATCTCACAAAGATGATGAATCAATGATGGAGATGAGTGGGAGGGCTTTGGCTAAGCTCACAAGGTTGCTATGTCAATGCAAAATGGCCAAGAGAGTGAGCTTGAACCGGCCATGGGGCTTAAATAGAAGCCCCCCATGAAATAAAGCCGTTGTACCCCTTCACTAGGCACAGCGCGGGGTGACCGGACGCTCCGGTCTGATCGACCAGACGTAGGCCCTCAGCGTCCGGTCACGTGATACATGCCACGTGTCCCCTGCTTTAAATACTATTCGTTAGATTTCAACAGTCGTCTGTTGACCGGACACAACGCACAAACTGACTGGACGCTCAGCCTCCAGCGTCTGGTCGTTTCCAGTAAGGTTCCAGAAACGAGTTTCTTTGACCGGACGCGTCCGATCATGCTTGACCGGACACAGCCAGCGTCCGGTCAGTTACCCTGACCACTATGCTGCCACATCAGCTAGGACTGGACAAAGCCTTTCAGCGTCCGGTCAGTCCAAGACCTAGCATCCGGTCGTTTGACCGAAGCTGGCGTCTACGCCATCACATTTGACCGGACACGCCGGTCCTTCCAAGACCAGCGCCCGGTCACCTTGTGACCAGCGTGACTAACTCCTTTTCACTTCTATCTTCTTCACCCTTGCTCAAATGTGCCAACCACCAAGTATATCATCTTGTGCACATGTGTTAGCATATTTTCACAACCATTTTCAAGGGTGTTAGCACTCCACTAGATCCTAAATGCATATGCAATGAGTTAGAGCATCTAGCGGCACTTTGATAACTGCATTCCGATACGAGTTTCACTCCTCTTAATAGTACGGCTATCAAACCTAAATGTAATCACACTCTCTAAGTGTCTTGATCACCAAAACAAAATAGCTCCTATAATTTATACCTTTGCCTTGAGCCTTTTGTTTTTCTCTTTCTTCTTTTCAAGTCCAAGCATTTGATCATCACCATGGCATCACCATTGTCATGTCATGATCTTCATTTGCTTCTCCACTTGGAATGTGCTACCTATCTCATGATCACTTGATAAACTAGGTTAGCACTTAGGGTTTCATCAACTCACCAAAACCAAACTAGAGCTTTCACTCGCCCGACCCTGAGGCCACGGGCTCCGCCTAGCCCGACCCTTGGGTCCGTGCTCCGCCTCGCTCGACCCCGAGGCCACGAGCTCCGCCTCGCCCGACCCTTGGGTTTGCGCTCCGCCTCGTCCGACCTCTAGGGGCGGGCTCCGCCTCGCCCGACCTCGAGGTTGCGGGCTCCGTCTTGCCTGACGGAGACCCATACCGCCGCAGACCACTCCAGGTCCAAGCGTATGGGCCTGGGTCAAAACTCTAACACCAAGGAAGAGACCGGCACGCCCCGATGTAACCCGTGGCCGTGACGGGCCATATCTGAGGGTTCACATCAAGAATAGCGTTGGGCGTGCCGGTGCTATTCTGCCTAACCATCGTACGAACGCTGATAGGCGCGTCAGTTCATCACGACATCCGTCGAGACGGAATGGAACGCCATGATCGGCAGATGACGCCTACGCGTGGCGCTAGTGACGGATAGGGCCACGACGTGGAGCTGCCCCTGTTGACATCTACGGGGTCGGCGGGACCCGCATAAAGGAGAAGAAGGACCCGGCGATCCTGAAGGACTTCTTCTCCCTCTCATTCTTTTTTTTCTCCGCTGTAACCCGTGCTTTTCCTTGGCCTATAAAAGGAAAAGCAGGGCATCCCATGGAGGGGATAGACCCATCGAGGACCGATCCGATCCGACCCTGAACCAATCAGATCCAGATACACACAAGAGCAGCAACCGAGCTCTCAGCACCCTTTCACTCCTTTCACTAGAGACTTGGGACTTGTTCCTCTCTCGCCCGTTTGTACCCCCTACTACAAACTTGCAGTGCTAGCCAGTATAAACCTCGTGTCCTCTAAGCACACCATCCAAACCAGACGCGTAATATTAAAAATTTATTCGTCGGTGGTAACTCGAAACACCGACAATAGTCTTGTGATCCAAAACTTACTCTTTTTTTATGTGTATGACAGTAAGAGGATATACAACTTGTTTAACCTGCAAGAGCCTCATAATGGTTGCAATATGAATATTGAAGTCATGAAGTATATAAATTGTAAAAGTGCTCATTCTCGGAGTGAACTTGTATGACAATATAGAATTGTTTGGGAGAGCACTGAGGTCAAGAGCTTCGTCAGTGGCCGCTTCTCTCTCTCACTCACTCACTTTCTTTCTTTCTTTCTTTCTTTGTTTCTTCCGAGTAGCCGCTTCTTTTTCACAGATCCAAGGTTGGGCCCTCTAACCTGTCTTGAACATAATGCTTATTGCATGTAGTGAGACGAAGTATAAAAGGAAGAAATAAGTAACCTGTGTCTATGACAATTCCTTAAATTCGCATTGCACCGTCGCTAAAAAAATTGTACTTGCTGCATATACCAGGTTGTCGCTACCTAGTTGATTTTGACGTATTATTTGACATTACGATGTATAGTTATTATATAATCGAAGCACTAAGGGATATTTATGCTAAGACAGTTTGGAACATAGTTCTATCTTGGAACATTTTGATGACCTACACCTCATATCAACATTTGGTGGGAGGAGGCAGCAAGAAGAATACCCAGAAAGAAGACGATTCAATAGGGTGGTCATCTATACCTTCTAGAACCTTTGGAAATAAAGAAACTGGAGAATTTTCAACAATATTACAGAATCAACATTCTAGGTAGCTGCAAGAATAAAAGAGGACATAGAGCAGAGGAAGAGGGCCTTCGCTAGTGGGGCTAGTGCTCCAGGAGAGCGGTTTCAATTTTTCACTTATCTCCTATTTTGTCTGTGAGGGCCGTGTTTTCATCTATATGCTTTGTACATAAACCCTCTTTCTCTATCCTTAATTGAAAGAGAGGTCCTTCCATTGCGTTCAAAAAAAAAAGATAGAAAGGTTGTATGCAGTTATCTGACTACAATCTGCTAGACTGCTAGTAAGCAAATAAGCATTCATAAGCTACACATCAGCGGTTACTGAGAAGCCTTTAAAATATTTATATAACATGCAAGTAGATCACAACTTACTACAAAAGGTTATGTATAACCGTGAATGGACTTACACGATAGAGAGCATATTTTGGCTAATTTGAAGTGCTAGTGAAGTCCAAACAGTTCACCGGAGGGAACCTGTTCCACGGATCTCTATCGCTTTCCAGATTGGGTGTCGGGTGATGACACTGTCGTACAGCTCATCTCTCTTGTAGTAAAGACAGATAATTATGTATAACGTACACGTGATGGTTCTTAAACTGAACATATACACACATAGAAATGGATATAAAACTGTTAGATTAACCAGTAAATTTGAACTCCTGAATATAACACATGCAGGGTGCAGTCTAAATGCAAATAAACATCAGTCTAAAAGAATAATTTTGGAGGACCTGTTCTTTATATGATTCACTCAAGCTAGACTTAGTAATTTGTGTACAGTAAATTATTTTATATGTGTTGGTACCATCATCTGAAAGCTGCAATACTTATTTTACAAAAAAAAAAAAATCATGGAAACCTGAATGGCCAGCCTTGTACTCCAATCTGGAAACCTGTGGATACTCACCTCACTTGAAGCCAATGTGAACTGTGAATTTGTCATATGCTCTCTAAAACTCAACTCTAAACGAATAAATTTGGACGATCCCTCTTTTTCTTAGTTCATTTATATTATGCTGAAATTATTAATTAAGTTGATATGGTAAACTATACGTAGGTACTGACATAACAAGCAACAATCGTTTTATATGTAAGAATAATACAGATAACACCATATGTTGGATAAGATTTTAGGAGAACATGTAACTGCTGGATTTACACCATTTTTCCCCATTTAACCAACCTTCTATCTTCAGTGCAACGGCCCCAAGCCCAGGGGCAAGCTAGCTGAACTTTAGTGAGGATACACCTAGATGTATAATCAAGAGACCACTTATATAAATAAGCATGCCTCTGTTTATATGTAACCATAATATTGAATAGCTATCATAATCAACCTTTTTGAGGCAACAGCTATCTCGTAGATAGCACACTTGTGTGCTAATAAGAAAATATTATCCTTGTAGCAATCAATGGTTAAAAATTAATTGGGCAGAAATAATTTTTAAATGTCACTACATTTTTGTAGTATGCAATAAATTGTGATCAGAAATCAAGCAAACACTTATACTAGGTATTTCTCTAGCTATATGACAATCAAATACTTGTACGTGTTCACATGGTACGTGTTCACTAAAAGAACACGGATCAGTGATTACAGAAAAACTTAGGGGTTGATCTGGACACCAATCATTACTAATAACATCATTTTACGGAAGATCCATAATGTTAGAAGCCAACCAAGATCACAAGCTTAATCCACAATATTACAAGCCAACAAAGATCACAAGCTTAAAATCCATAATGTTACAAGCCAACCAAGATCACAAGCTCAACTTCGGAGAATATGCAATAAGCTACGTGAGTACGGAAAACTCCCTATTGGACAAACCAAACTGTCTAGCTGCAAGAGGCTCAGCCACCTGTTGAGCATGGGCTTTATAGTCTTACTTCATGTGTCCGCTTAGTTTAGTTAAAGCTTCGGGCCTGCTTGGTTGAATTCCAAAATTTACCTTGCCAAAGATTTGGCAATTCAAAACTTGGGCAAAAAAATTGTCATAGATTTGGCAAGCCAAATGTGAGAGTTTGACAAGTTTTGGTAGCAAACCAAATACTAGCCAAAATCATGGCTTGCTAAATCTTTGGCATGGCAAATTTTGGAAGAGAACCAATTAGGCCCTTCATGCGCTCGTCGAGCATCGAAAACCAAAGTGGACAATTCAATTCTGTCTTGAATCTTGCGTTTATGGGCAGACACCGGTGTTTTGTAGGCCATCAAGCAAGCTGCCTCATTTACCTTACCTTTGTACTTATCTGCATCTTTCAACAACTTCAATTTTACATCTTGTGTAAAGAACATCTGCAGGAGACAAGACTCGCCCATTACATTCGTAACAAATGTACATGAATGCACAGCAAGCAGATGTGAACACATCTACATAGTACTCCCTGTGTCCTGAATAAATAGATTTCTAGAGTTGTCTTAAGTCAAACTTTTTAAACTTAGACCAAATTTCTAGAAAAAAAAAACATCAAGATTTATGATATCAAATTAGTATTATTAGATGTATCATAAAATATATTTTTATAATATGCTCATTTTGTGTCATAGATATTGTTACTTTTTTGCTACAATGTTAGTCAAACTTAAGAAAGTTTGACTCGTACGGATTCTAGGAATTGATTTATTTGGGGCCAGAGGGAGTAAATACGGTTTACCTCATCAAAATCATTAATTTTATGGGTCAATATGATATTAAAAGCAGCTGCAGGTGGCAGAGCGCCCCAATTCTTATAGTCAATGCCTGACAGATCCTTAAGCAAACGACCAATCCTCAAAAAGGCTGGATACTCTTTCTTCTCAACAGCATTACAATGAAACAAAAAAGATGCAGCCAACACAATCTGCTCATTTACCTGGATACAAAGAGTGTTGTTTTATCACTGGCTTTGGTCTATGAAAATGAAAGGATTGCGTGCACACAAGGTGAAGCAGAAACATTTGCAACTGTAAAACTCACCATCTCTGGTTTGACATGATAGCCACACTCAGGAACATTTGCAGTCCTTGACTCATAGGGACACGGTCCTCTTTAGGCAGTTCTGATTTTTCTCCAGGCACCAACCTGTGCATAAGATGCTGCATGCCCCACATTAGCTCCATCACAATACCATCATAGAGGCAAGGAATTTCCTATAAGAAGTCAAACAAAAATTGTATTTGAATTCGTTCACATATATAAGCAAACAAAGAGCTTATACTCACCAAACTTGATTCGATGATTGATTTATATTCCTCATTTCCAACAACCAATGTATGCCCAGGGCGGTAATATTTCATGATCATCTCGGTAAGCTGACTGTTAACACCAGTATCAACATTAATGGCACTGGACTTGTCATCAAACGTTTGAAATTCCTCCAGAAAAACAATCTGATAAAAGAAATGAACAAACATTAGCAGGTTCAGGGAAAAAAAACTGCATTTCGTAAATGTTTTTGATAACTTTATTTGTTAAGGTTTCTTTATTTCATCCAACATATGTCTAAATTTAACCCTGAAATTCCTGTGTCTCAGTCAAGGCAACCTAAACCTATTATCAATTAGGTGGGTGCAAACTGAAAGGTGATAACCGAGGATAAAACATGTCAATCATAAGTGATGCAAGATCGCCACTTGGTCAATTTGGGGGGAGGGTGACAAGCAACTGAGAAAAAAAGTGGGAACAATGAGAAGGGTGATGGCCACTCACATGTCTTGCCCTTTCATACATATCAAAGTTTGCCCACAAGCTCTGGAGACAAGGTTAAAAGATAAGACTTAAGACAACATAATAAGAGAGGAAGCAAGTACATCATTAATGAGGAAGGAAGATCAAAGTACTTCTCTTGCATCTGGTCTATAGAGGTAGAGGGCAAAAAAACCCAAAAATTGCGAAGCCAGAAGGCGTCTCCAATAGCAGCAAGGCAATCCCAAAATTATCTACAAAGCCATCACTTACAAACACAGGAGTCATGCAAAATTAAGCAAGCTGGATTACCAATACCAAGAAAAAATGTGTGCCCTGGATGGCCCTCCCCTCCATGGCTCCACCTGATCCGCTGCAGTCAAACCACCTCCCCTGATCCAACAGTAACGTGCACCCCTACATGGAACCCTATCACACCGTCACACCGATGGAGGGAACGGAACAAGGTACCTTCTCAAACCCAATCCCCGAGGGAACGGACCCTTCCTAACACACGGATGGAGAGAACGGAGCAAGGCAACCACCCTCTCAAACCAAATCCCCGAGCCCCTAACACGCCGATGGAGGGAACGAGGTATCCGGAGGGAACGGAGCAAGGCAACCACCCTCTCAAACCAAATCCCCGAGCCCTAACACGCCGATGGAAGGAACGAGGTATCCGGATCTGGTTTCGTGAAGGCGGAAATCGCCACGCCAGATCTCTCTGTTTTCCCCAGGGTGGCATGAATGTGCATCTCTAGGGTTTCCATTCTAATCCTAAAGTTGGGTGAGATTGCGAGAGGATGGTGATGGCGGCTGGAAGCTCACCTAGAGTGGTCCTTAGCTTCCCCATGGGAGTGTTTGGGTCAATCCTGGGTCGACTCGACGGAGAAGGTAGCCCCTGCCCCGCTCGACGGGAGGGGACACGCTGCGCCGCTCGGCGGCACTGCGCCCTCTGCGCCGCTCGACGGGACTGCGCCCGCTGCGCCGCTTGACGGGATTGCGCGGCTCGACCGGCCCGCTGCGCCGCTCGACGGGCCCGTTCCGCCGCTGGACGGGAAGGGACGACATTGCGAATGGTTTCGGCCAATAGCTGCAAGTATATTGTGCTGAAAAAGGAACAGCAATATCCATTGCTCAAACAAACCGGGTTCCTTTCCTTTGCAAAGGCACCCATCAAAATCTTGGCCAACGCTTGGAACTCAAATTTTGTGTTTCTTCCACGTTGAGAAATTCCAACTGAAGGATCAGTAGCTTTGCCCTGCAATCATGATATAATCAATCATATATCCTCCAGAATTATGGTAAAAAAGATACATAATCAGCAGCAAAAGGACAAAAGTGAGCTCTGAACACTTCAACGATTATATCACCATATATGCAGCAGGTAAGATCGAACTGACTAGCCAAGGTTTGACAGCCATTGTATTATATGCATTGCTATTTGCTCATATGCTGATTCATGCCGTTTCTGGTGTGGCATTTTTATCGACCAAGTGGGTTGCATGATTCCTAACATGTCTCTGCAATTCTGGAGTAACAAAGTGGCGTCTCGCTGGCCTGAAATCAGTTCATGGTTTGACAGCGGAGGCGCAAGCGGGTTCTCTCCTATCGCGGGCGACCTGTTCCATTCACTTCGCTGGACTGTTTTCTGCTGTGGGCTGTGTGCCTGTGCGCGACCTGCTTCATGGCTCATGGGGAATTCTTTCCTTTTGATGATACGTATAGGGAATTCTTTCTGTACTCCCAATTGCGCTTGTCTAGGGGGTCACTGCCACTGCTTCAAGAACCAAGCACCAACGCACCAAGCAACGAGTACCGATATGCATCGGAGTCACCTACATATATATGATTATTAATTAATAGAGCATGGAAATATCTATGATCAAGTATGCTCTGCCTCAAGTTTTAAATGAAGACAGATGCCTATGTGCTATTCATTCGTACTTTTAGATGAATTTTTATGCGCATGTAGGGTTGCTACCGTGCATTTGGTAGTAGAATGGCAGCCTAAGGTTCGGTAGCGCTGAACTCTCCCTTTTCCATGAAATTAGTTTTATTAATTTCATCGGGAATATGTCTGGAGCGTGCTTATTGGAAATTGTAAGTGGTGATACTTTTTTTGGAAAACTAGGTCAAAAACCATTTTGACATTAGATGATGCTAGACCTACAATTTGGAATGGAATGAGCTGCAAACAAATTCTATTACATCTAAAGTCTAAACATAACAGATGGTGTCATAGGATTTGTACTATTCAAATCTAAACAGTGTTGAAATTTATATTTCAGTTATTACCTGCTTGTTCCTCTGTTATTTAGTTTGTTAAAAAGGTCCTTTTTCTTATACGAACTATACTAGTATATGTTATTATAAGATAAATATCCCATTCAATATTTGTTCACCGATGTTAGTATATATAGATCGAGAAATCAACATGTCTAATCTTAAACTTTCGAAACTAGAGTCCAAGCTCCGGCATGCTATATACCATTAATTAATTGTACAGTTTGGTTGTACTTTGCGAGACGAACATTTTGAGCCTAATTAGTCAACGATCGAACAATTATTATCAAATAAAAACAAAACGGCACTGTAGCTACCCTAGACTAGAGGCCCTAGACAGTGATTCGCCGTCACAAACAAAACAGTGATTCGCCCGGCGCCGAATCGGCCGAACTAAACGCGGCCTAGACTAGAGGACTCGAGTCCAGGCCCATATTCTCCTTCCTGTCACGCCACCGGCTACCGCAAGCACAGCAGCCCTCCGCGTCCGCGTCCTCCTGCTTCGCATGAGCGAGCAGCGGCGCCACGCCACCTAAGAGCTCGGCCGAGAGGTCGAGGTGGCAGGGCGCGGCGCCCTCGGCCACTAGCACGGCGTCGAGGTGGCCCCGGCGCGGGCGCGCTCGGCTCCAAGATGCGAGTTTAAGCCGGCTCCATGGCGCGTGTGCGGGCGGCCTCGCGCGCACGCAACTCTGACAGGGCAAGCTCAGTGGGCCCTCGGCGCGGGCGCGACAGGCTCCCCGACGCGCGTCGGCGCGTCGCTACCGCCCTGCCTGCCTTGCGCGCAATGTCCCACGGCCGCCCCGCCACTCACCTCTCACTCTTGACACAATCTTCTTACCCCTGCACACGAGGATTGCCTTCTCTGCCGCCGGCGTCCACTCCAAGGACCACGCCGCCGATGGCAAGCACGTGCCGCGCATATCATCATGCACAACTGACTATAGGATCTAAGCCCCAGGGCTTCCTCGCCCCATTGCGCTGCGCTCACTTTGCTCCTTCCGCTGCCGATGCTAACATGATCATAACATGTTTGACAAAATGCTCAATCCCTAGGCACATGCAAGCAAGAGGCTGTCGAGTGACTGTGCCTCAAATAGCAACTACTTCGCCAATGATGCTTGGTTGCTGTGCACTGGTCCTATTCGCATCTTTGCCATCATGCACTAGTAATTAAGTACAGAGATCAAATTAATCCATCTGCGTCTTTGGAAAAATGCTTTTGAGACTGAATTTATATGCTTAAAAGCTTACTGCAACATGTCCTGAGAATTACTTATAATTTTCAAAACTCAAACAGTTCTGCTCATATTGAGAAAAATAAAAGGTATGTAATGTAACTTCTGTCATTTCCAGAAAAATCATTTTCAGAGCTGTGTAACTTCTGTCATTTCCAGTACACAAAATCATTTTCAGAGCTATGTAATTGTATGGTTTTGTATACTGGAAATGACCGGACAACAAACCTACATATAAAGAAATGATTCTTTTTTAAAAAAATTAGTGAACTACTAATATCATCTTATAAAGCTGAGCAATGCCTAGCCGACTTCACTGCCTCTGAGTATCCTCTATATTACTGAATGTGGTAATATGATGATCTTTTACCAGAGACTGCATCGTCCATGTCTGGCATCGTGGGCCTGCTGTACAAGCTTGAAGTATCGGATTTGTCACTGCCTTATAAATCTTGTGGTGCCTGCTGCTTTATCAGAGCAGGAGGATGATCCACAGGCTCACTGTATTTTAGGAGGGATTCAACACTATAACTGTGCATTTGGTGGAGTACCACAGCCTGACTCAGATTGGTACACTGTCCAAGAAAGTTGACGTCTTCACTATGCTTTCAAGAATAAAATCAACACTTGAGATTGGTAACTATTGCTGTGTTTGATATTTTCATACTGCTACTATTGTTAGAGTCGTGAAAAAAAAACAGTGGCTAAACTCGTTGATAAGCAAGCTCGGAGAAGAGGTTTCTGCTATTTTTGGTAGCTATCAGTATAGGGAATAGGGATTAGCACTAGTACCTATTAAATCACTCAATACTGATGTAGTACTAGTATGTCAGTCTGAGTCTCTATTTGCAGGTGACGTTACAGTCCACGATTTAACCAAAATTCAGATTATCCATCTAAACTTATATTAGCTACATACATCGCTAATTTTTAAGGATATAGTGTTTATTATTTATGTGCTTAAAGCTTCGAAACAAGTCATAAGCACATTGGCCTATCTGGATTAGGTCCATTTGTTGTCATTGCCGATATTCAATTATATTACTAGAAACGCGGGCGCGGCTTTGCCGTGCCTTCCCTTTTGATTAGACCAGTGGCAATAAGAATATAGGTGTGGTGACGAGAAACTCAGCAATTTTTTATTCATTTTATGATTTTTATGTATTTTCGAGACTTTATCGTTATGAAGGTATAATTTTATTTGCCCCTTAAAAGCATAGGTAAAAGTTTATATGAAAAAAATCCTTACTAAAACATGTGATATTATGGATGCACTGCATAGTTCTACTCGTTAGGATTTCATATCAACTTGATTTTCTAATTTACAATTTTTCTGTGATTTACTATGCAATTTTAAAGTTTCAGCTAATTTATTCTTTGAAAAAAGAGATATAATCAAAGGTGGCCTGTATTTTGATTTGAGAAAAATCTGAGGAGGTTTTCGTAAAAATTGTTGAGAGTGTCTCTGGAGCGCGGGTAGATTTTCGATAAAGTGAAGGTCTTTTTTGCAAAAAACCCGGAGCCCATCCATTCTGGACTGCGGGTTGATTTGGAAATAATCTGATGTGTTTTTTGCAAAATATTTTGAGAGGGCCTCTGGAGCGTGGGTTGATTTCCGAAAAATTGAAGGGGTTTTTTGTAAAATGACCGCGGATCGCCCGATCTGGGCCGTCCGCGCGCCCGATCGAACGGCCGCGAAAAGCCCGTGACGTGGTACGCTGGCTGGCCGCGGTTTGGGCGCAGGTTTCATATGTAAAAGATATGAACATTCCTTCCCCTCTCATGGCTTGTAGAATATATTTTCTTCTTGATAAAAAGAATACTACAAAGTAATACTGAAGTAGCTAGGAGAACTACCAAATATTTCTCATGTGAGGGCTCATGACTGAATGTGTACGAAGATGGTGGGTAACTTGGCACTTTCTGATGTCTCTCTAACCATGATGTTCTATATTTTGTAGTAACATGATTTTCTTCTCTTTGCAGGCATTTTCTTATCTGCGGAAGGAGCTAGCACAATTTTTGACTCTACTACCGATGGAAGTCCCACTCATGACGTAGTCCCTTTCTACTTGAGTTTACATTTTAGTCAACACATCATATTTACATGATTTTTCTTATTAGTGATTGCACATTTCCAGAAGCTGAATATTTTTGTGTTTTTTTGTGGATGAGTTGTTGCTGAAAACATAGCAGACATTGATATACAGGGTGTTCTACGTGAAACTTACTTGTAGTTATTGCGCATATTAATTTTCTTGCCTTTGGAAACGAGGGGGATATTAGTTTGGTTGCATGTTGTAGTTGGCAGAGTAGAATGCTTATGTTCATATTTTTCTGTGCTCATTTTATCGATAAAAATTTTGGATTCCCGTTGCAATGGAAGGGCCATTAATACTTGGATCAAGATTCATCAAACAACATAAGAATATAAGATAGTGTTCAACGAAAAAAACTAATACTGTGCACTTCCTTTCCTTTCCTTTTTTTTTTCCTTATGAGTTTTCCTTTTTTCTAAATTTAACTTCAGTTTTTATTAGTTTGTGAGAAGCTCATGACATCAAATGTCCAGGTTTACCGTGCACGACGAAGAGGCCTGCGATCCCTGTGCTCGTGCTGAAATTTGAATTGTCAATGTATTATTTTTACCCCAACTGTCCAGGCCTACCGTCACAACAAAAGGCGTGCAATCCATCCGGGCTGAAATTTGAAATATCATGATATTATTTTTCTGATATTATATATTCCCGTTGCAACGCACGGACATAATCCTAGTGATTCATTACATATTCATCTTTGGTGAATTGCAGCTCAAGAATGAACTTCCTACATGAATTGGATCTGCATGTAGTTTATAATGTCTCCTGGTATTTTCTTCGGATTATTAAAAATTGTTTCCATGTCTGATATCACTTCCATGTTCATTGAAAAGATGATGCATCAATATTCGAAGCAATAAATTTCACTAAAAAGAATGACAATTCTTTGTAATCTTTAGTTTACTACATTGCCGCAATACATATATATATCTTCACAATTTTAATGCTAAAAAAAGTAATGATACAATGCATTGTTGTTCTCAACTTTAAAGCCAACCGATATTTGCATTAGATGAAAAAACAATCCCATGAAAGACAATGAACAAACACTCTTATTAAGCAAGGCTAGTTTTGTAAATACTATAACAATAAATTTGTAGACCTCTATACTTCACCTTGGCTCACGTGTTCATTATCTATAGCCTATCAAATACTTGTTCAACTCTGTTATCACATTGCCTCACCTACTCCATAATAAGCACTATTTCGAGAAAAATAGACCTAAGACAACGAGCTCGATCTTTTGTTGTATATAAATTAAACCTGATGGTACCTCTTTTTCCAGAGAGATGGTTTAAACTCTAAGCTCTAGTGTTATATCTCAATTCTGCTAAGGATATTGATGGTTTGTTTGTCAAATGAATCCATGAGCTTACAGATCTCACGTTGTTGGCATCTTTGCCAAGCGTGAGATTTTTGCCCTTATATCAGTAATCCGATATATTTTCTATAACATAGCCAATACAAATACTACTACTCTTACATTCTCATTTTTCTCGTCTGCAAATTGTAAAGTTCTTAAATCCCTACAAAATCACCACAGGCAATATCAAACATGGCGTGGCAACGCCGCGCCCATGTTTTCTAGTCTATCAATGGGAACGACCACCCCATCCGATCGATCATTCGTCGTCAGCGCGCCGGCCGGCGGCGTCGATGGATGGAGATCGGCATGGTCCCCATGCAAGCGGTGCTTGTCGCGGAGGAGAGGGCAGCGCAGAATAAGAGGCTGGCGGAAGCGGAAGGGGGTTTAGAAGAAGAAGAAGAAGAAGAAGAAGAAGAAGAAGAAGAAGAAGAAGAAGGAAAAGAGGAAGTGGACGAGGACGACTGCTTCGCCGTGGAGGCTAGCGAGTTTAGGGATACATACATGGAACCGGCGATATTCGCGCTACTACGGTTGCTTCAAAGACACTAGTATAGCCTACTCAGTTGGTGTCGTCAGTCGATACATAAGCAATCCAAAGAAGCCTCACCTTGATGTAGTCAAGCAGATACTAAGGTATGTCAAGGGCACCATCAACTTTGGCATCTTACATAAAAAGATAGGGACTATCAGGTGAATGTATACTATGATTGTAGGATCTCTGGTTGGCCTAGAGGGGGTGAATAGGCCTGTCAAAACAAACACTCAAACTTTTATCAAATTCACCCTGCGGCACTGCCGTTCTGGAGGGCGGCACTGCCGGACCAAACCAGCGGCACTGTCACACCTGCAGACAACTTCGAGTCACAGTTCAAAATTAGTGAATGAAAACTTAGATCGAAGAAATTTCTCAGCCTACTACAGGTATGATAGTCACAGATCAAGAGCAAGAAGTTGTAGGAACACCACACATAAGTAGATCGACTAGAAACCCTAGAAATCACCTTAACCAACAATATGAAATGCAAGTAATGTAAATCAAGCACAAGTGACATAATGATTTATCCCATGGTTCGGCTCACCACCAAGGCTTGCCTACCTCCACGTTGTTGAGGTTAGCCACTAAGGCTTGGGGCTTTACAACCCTTCCTCGTTCTCAAGTCAAGAGACTTAACTCTTGAGATGAGAGGTGAGTTTACTAGCTTCAAGAGATGGTTACAAACCTCCCGGCACTGCTACAGAAGTTGGCACGCTCCACGGGCGACGCTCTAGCCGGCTAGGAGCCAAGCTCCAAGAGTAACAAACACAACCGCAGGCCAAAACATGAACCAAGTGCTCTTTTGAGTTGAGGAATCAATAGAGCTGCTCTCTAATCGAGTTTTGGACCCTTTTCTCTCAAGAATTAATGGAAAAATCAATGGATTTGCTTGAGGGCTCAAGGTCGCTAATGGAGGGAGAGAGACAGAGAGCTCCTTTTTTGTTTTGTACTAGCTGGAATCAGCGAAAAGAAGAAGATAGTCGTTGGGGAGGAAGAGGATGGGTATAAATACCCCTTCAGCCCCAACAGTCACTTAAGTCACGGTAGTGCCACGGCTTAAGTGCGGCAGTGCCTCTCTTCAGGTGCGGCAGTGCCGCACCATGCAAGACAACAAGGGTAAGAGTGAAGTGTAGGCTGTCTTGGCTGTGAATCTGAAGATGCATGTGTAGGTTTGAGCACTTTGTAGCACATGTTAGCTTAAGCATTGTGTCCCCCTTTATAGTACGGCTTTTCCTATACTCAAATTCAAAATATAAAAGAATTTAAACCTTCTTTGAGTTTGAAGCCATCAACATTTGTAATTGGGGGCTCCTCCGTTTCGTGTAGCATCCTCGAATATAAATTCTCTGCTTGTCATCTCAATAAATCTCATTAGTTCTCTAATTGAGTGGTCATTATCACCAAAACCTATAATTAGGGCTTGATTGCACTTTCAATCTCCCCATTTTTGGTGATTGATGATAACCCAATTAGAGCTCACAAAGATATGAAATAAATACTGAGATTTTTCGAGCCATGGGTCTGGAGCCTCCCCTAAATGTGTGAATAGAGAATTGAATTCTCAAATTAGCATAAGAAGCCAAGATTCATATTTTAGTGAAAGTGATGGGGCTCCCCCTACATCCATGCTCCTGTGGGGTGTTGCATACTATGTCAGGTATGTAAAACATGATGCGAATGACAGTTTATGCACAACATATTTTGCTGTTACAGCTGAGTGCGGCACTGCCGCACCAGAGTACGGCACTGCCGCACTTGCTGTAATAGCACAGATCAGAACAGACACCACACAACATGTGATACATATAAAGATATATATTCTAGCACAATTGTATCACAAGCGACAACATAGATTAATATATGCCCATATCCTACACATATATAAAGTACTTAAGTAGCATTATTACATAAAATAGAGTTTCTAATAAACTCTCAAACTCTCACCTAATGAAGACTACTCGAAACGGATACAAACATGACTCTAGCTGCAGCAACCTCCTCTCCATGGCGTCAAAAAAATTGTTGACCCCTCTAATTTTCTCCCCCTTTGGCATAAAGCACCAAAAAGAGAAGAAAAGAAGAAAGACCAACACTCACTCCTCATCCTCTTGGATGGTGTCCCAATGAAAGGACCTAGGATGCTGCCTAGAGGGGGGTGAATAGGTGTTTCTGAAAATTAACACCTTTAAATGCGGAAACAATTAGAAAATGGAGTTTTCAAAATGGAAACTCTAGATTAAGAGTAATACCACCCCTCACAAGTTAGCCACAGAGTAAACAAGGTATAAAGAATATATCTAAAAGCTACAACCCTGCAACACAAGGTTAGAACAGAGAATGAATAAATTCAGCACAGGCAGGAAATATCGGACGTGTCTGGTAGGTATACCGGACGTGTCCGGTATGCACGTGTTCGGCAGAGGACCCTGGCACAGTGGTCGATACCGGATGTGTCCGATAGCTATACCGGACATGTCCAATATACACGGTTTTAGTGGAACAACCCCAAACTTGCTCCTTTTGATTTCTATCTTCAATCCAAACTGCAGGCACCTACTAGAGATGACAATATACACAGAGAGCCTACACAAAAGCTGGAGCAACACAAATATCAAATGAAATGTGAATTGAGACACGATATTTGTTTTACCGAAGTTCGGACTCGTTCGAGTCCTACTCTCCGTTGAGGGGGCTGCGGGTGACCCAGCGAAGGTCAGCCCTAGAGGGTACCACGAAGGTCACTCTAGCCGGAGTCTTTTCTAACTCCTTTTCCTCCTTTCACTAGTTGATTCCGAGGTGGTGGAATCGATCGTTACAAACTTTTCGAGGCACACCACAATCTCTCAGGTGCTCTCCGGCGACGCCTAGCCGTCTAGGACCGAAGAGTCCAAGAGTAACAAATACAAATCACGAGATTGACAATATGCACAAGTGTTCAAGTGGTGGCTTGCTCTCTTTTTCAAATTCTCTCTTAACCCACAAATGGATTTGGGATTTGGATCACACACTCACTAAGAGAGGGTTTTGGAGAGTTGGCAAGGATCAAAAAACGTGTGTGTATGTCAGCAGAATCAGCAGCCTCCAAAGGTGGAGGCTTGGGGGTATTTATAGCTGAAAGAATCAAGATGCCCAAGAGGGGGGGTGAATTGGGCTAATTCTAAATTTCTTTGCAATAATTAAATCCTACGGTTAGCCCAATTAACCCCTTGTGCCTAGAAAGTGTTTCTAAGTGTTCTACCGCATAAAGGACTTGCAACCTAAATTTCAATCCTACTCTAGCATGGCAATTCTATGAATGTAAAGACAAGTATTGAATTGCTCAAAGTAAATGCTCAAAGTAAATGGAGAGAGAGAGGAGACGCGGCAATGTTTTGCCGAGGTATCGGAGAGTCGCCACTCCCCACTAGTCCTCGTTGGAGCACCCGCGTAAGGGTGTAGCTCCCCCTTGATTCTTCGACACTCTGTCGCGGTGAATCACCCACAACCGCTCATAATATGAGTTGGGTCATCCACAAGCTCTCCAGATGATCACCAAGCTCCCAATCACCACCAAGCCATCTAGGTGATGGCGATCACCAAGAGCAACAAGCACGAACTCTCACTTGACCACGACAAGCCTAATGAGAATGTGGATGCACACTTTGCTACTCTTGATCTTCACTAATGAGGGCTCTCTTTGGGATTCTCAAATCTCAATCACCTCACAAGGACCTTGCTCTTCTTGGCATTCTCTAAGGTGTTTCTCAGCTGTTGGAATGAGCAAAAGTACCCCCACACACGAGTGGAGGCTCTATTTATAACATGGGCTAAAAAACAAACCGTTATGTGCCTCTGCGGGGTGACCGAACGCTCCGGTCATGTTGACCGGATGCTCCAGCCAGTACACCCCAAACTCCAGAGTTTACAGTGTGACCAGACGCATCCGGTCACGATTTTCCCTCTCTAGAACCTTACTGGAGTCGATCAGACACTGCCTCTCAGCGTCTGGTCACTTGATCTCTCAGTGTCCGGTCAAACTAGACACAATCACCTTAGTCAAATGAACTGACCGGACCCTGAGCCAGCGTTCGGTCACACCGGAGCCAGCGTCCAGTCAGTATTTGACCCTCTATTCACTTCCAACTCACGATCATATGTGAATGAAGTTTGCTCCATTGGATCTTAGGCATATGTAGGAGCTACCTAGCGCTAGTTTTAATAAGTGTGCATCACACCTAACTCACTAGACTCACCTAGGTCAAGCTACCCATCCATACCCCCTTAATAGTATGGCTAAAGGAAAAAACAAAGTCCTAAACTACTCTAAGTGTCTCTCCAACTCTAATCGACACTTAGAACTAGTCCATCCTTAACCTTGTCATCCATCCTTTGAAAACTAAAATGATTTCCATCGTAGGGGCATGACCACCTTGATTGCCCAATCGATCTCCATTACCATGACCTAACTTAATTGCCTCTGCAAAACACACGTTAGTCATAGTAATCTTGTATTGTCATTAATCACCGAAACCCTACTAGGGGCCTAGATGCTTTCAATCTCCCCCTTTTTGGTGATTGATGACAATACCACCTCGAGTATGTGAAAGAGTTGAGGTTTTTAACATGCTTGGATCGCTCTTGTCAATAAGAACAAAAGGGTTAGGCGAGCTTATATGAACCAAGCCAACATGATGTACTCAAAAGATATGAATTAAGCATGAGTACAAGTAATAGAGCTCATTTGCATCGGAGTAAAACACGGAAGCAAAGGAAAATGAGCATTGCATAAGTGATCTGACATATAAATAATTTAAAGTAGAGAGCACACATGTCATATATCGCAATCACGTAGATATCACTATCACATATATATGGTTCAATGCATGAAAGTAAACACACGATGAGTGCATAATAGTGTATCA
This sequence comes from Miscanthus floridulus, assembly GCF_019320115.1. Classification (NCBI taxonomy): domain Eukaryota; kingdom Viridiplantae; phylum Streptophyta; class Magnoliopsida; order Poales; family Poaceae; genus Miscanthus; species Miscanthus floridulus. The sequence goes on along the minus strand of NC_089580.1, from coordinate 66,644,616 downwards.
CACATAAAGACTCCAAATGTAATATATAAGCTAATATAATAACTAAGGCCCCCCTAGATAAGTAGCTCCCCCTAAGCCTAACATACTCGAACCCTCTCCCCCTTTGGCGTCAAACACCAAAACCTATGGGTCGGTCGGCGGTGCTACAGCGGACGAGCCGGGCGCTAAGGTACGAGGGGCAAGGTGGAACTGGGTGCCATCATCGTCTGATCTGGAACTCTGGGTTGTCTGACCCTCTGTAGCTGGCAGTGTCACTGAAGTAGTCTAGGTCTGAGCTAGGACAGGTGCTGCCTGTGACTCTACTGGTATGCCTATAGTAGGATCTAAAGATGCAACTGAGGAAGGAAGCCTCTGTGTAGTCACGGCGATAGGAGCTGCTGTAGAAGGATCTAGGGCATACAAATGTGGTGGTGTAGGCTGCCCTGTCAACTCACTGAAGGAGGCTCCAAGACTCCTGGAGACTAAAGTATCTGGCTCAAGCAGCGATGATGTTTGTGCCATTATGAAGCCCGTCTGAAATGGAGTGAACTGCGGGGCTACCACTGGTGAAGCGAACCACTAGGACACCTACTCTGTAGGAGAAGCATACTGTGCTGGTGGCTGTCCCTAACTCTAAAGCCCACTAGGCTGTAATGCTAGAGTCATTGAAGTAGTGGCTGCCTGACCAAGCTGGGGTGAAGGTTGTGTCGATGGAGCCCCAATGGCTGTCACTACATGCTGCATAAATCTAAGGAGCTACTGCTGCATGAGGATCTGCTGCTGATGCATGGCCTATTACTACTGCTGTAGAGCCTACGTCTGCTAATGTATAGCTAGCTGCTGCTGCTGGATCTACTGCTGCTGGCGCTAGAACTCATCCTGCCGAATCTAGAACTGAGCAAATGTAGCAGCTGTCTCCTGAGCCTGTTGTGCCTAGTCCTGCCTCATCCGCTCAAGTATAGCAAGGAGAGCGGGGTCGGTCTGTGGGGCAGGTGGCGCTGAGCTAGAGCTGCTGGCCTCGTGGTCATGTCACTGAGGAGGCATCCGAGGGATGGGCTGATAGTCATCATCAGAACTGTCACTGGGGTCACTCACGACCATCCCCTCCTACTGAGCAAGCTCCTCCTCCTCTATAGCTGCAATGCCTCTGATGATATCATCCTGCTGGGCTGCAGACTCTAGCACATTGGGACGACGACGCGGCTGACTAGGTGCCTGTGGAGTGCTATGATGGATCATCTGTGTCATGTTATAGGCAGGGAACTCAGTCGTAGCACCACTATACTCTGCAAGCATCTCTGGTGGCCTCACTATGACTGCTCTATGGATAAGCCAGGTGATCCAGTGAGCATAGGGCAACTGCCTGCGACCTCTAAAGCCCTCAGCTATAGTATCCTCCATCTCTGACAGAAGAAGATCCCAAATATCAAAAACTATCTGCTGCATCAGAGAGTTGATAAGCCAAAGCTATATCCAAGTCAAGCCCTCTCTGTATCTCATCCTAGGAAGCAGTGTCCTCTTCATAATAGCCTCAAGTATGCGAGCAGTGGGATTTAGGTCACTGTGGTTCCTGCGTGATCCCTCTCCAAAGGGCTCAGTGAAGCAATGGCGAACCAAGTCCGTAGGGGGCAAATTGCCACCATGAGGGCATCTGGGGGTGTTGTCTAGCCATAGCACACCTCGTGAAGTCTGACTGGTTGCTCTTGAAGCCTGAGAATCTCCCTAACCCTAGTGCTAGTCAACCGATAGTCTCTGCCACCAAATCCAAAGTGAATATATCTATGTTGTGGGTCAATCCAGAGAGAAGCATAGAACTGCCGAACCCAAGATGGAACATATAGTCTGGTCCGTCCAATCAAACCTGATAGCCCCAACAGATATGTAAGGTAGGGGCAAATGTGCTCTCCAGCTACTGCAACTATAGAGTCAATGTGGCACACCCTCTGAGATCTGAAAACTGCCCCACTGTTGAGATAGGCATTGTAGAAATCCTACTACAGTGGAGTGTAGAAGCCCTCTAAAGCTCTCTCATTCCTCCTTGGCGGAAACCATACCTCAAAATCAACAAATCTCAGCTGCTGACCCTGCTCAGCCGTGGCGGCCCTCAAGTCAAGATGGGTCATTGGAGGCGGACCCTATGGTCTGGGCGGTGGACGAGAACCCCTCCATTGTGTGTCAGCCCTCAGTGTAACTAGGGCACGGGTATGACTAGAGCGGCGAAGCTGTGGCTGAGGTGACTGCTCTATCTCCTCGGCCTATTGGCCCTCCTAAGTCTGCTCTATCAGCTCTGTTGGTGGGGGCTACTGTTGTGTCTCCTACTATGACTCCCCCTGAGGCTGAGGCTCCTCAATGGCAAGACATCGTCCTTGCATCATGACAGTCCTAGGTGGACCACCATGAAGATGCTCAATACGCTCAAGTCTACCCTACGCTTCTGGTGATAGATGATCTGCAATAACAACTCCACTACGAGCGCCTCCTCTTTCGGCATGCTCTGTGGCCTCTGCAACTACGACGGCCCTCGCTGTATCTGCATCTAGATACTTGCGCTTCCTGACTGCCGGCTTCTTGGTCGCCTTGCCTTTAGGATCAGTAGGCTGGCGAGGTGGGGGCCTCCGATCCTCATCACTGGGACCACCTCTGACATTCTTCGTGTGAGCCATCTGATGAATCTGAAGAGAAACAACTGCTGCTGACAAAGAAACAACTGCCTCTGTCAAAGATCAACTACCGCTGACACTTTCGAGGCTTGGCCTCGTTCCGTACTCGTGAGCTTGGCTCTGAGTTAACTGACAACTGCCATAGACACCTCAATAGCACCGACTCGTTGCACGATGGAATAGATAGGGTATACAAATAAATACAATATACCTAATAGATGCGAAAACCTAGGAAGCAAGCAATTTAGGTACGAAATTGAAACATGGGCATGCTACCTGACGAACCGGCGATCCGAAAAGAAGAGAAGCAATCCACGGGAAACCACCAAATCTAGGGTTAGGGTTTGCGGTGAAGCGACTGCCCTGAATGCAATTGAGAACAATGCTTTGAAATCGATTTAGGTTATGGACAAAGCAATGTAAGTTAGGGTATGACGGCAATAGGACAAGGCCTTACTGGCGCTGGACGGCTGAGGGGCGGCTCTAGATCACGGCAGCGCAGGCCACAACTTGGGAGAGGCAGCTTGGTGCCATGTGGGCTCGGGATGGCACAGCACGACGGTGCTGGTGTGGGAGCAGGTGAGCTGCGGTGGCTTGGGAGCACGGGGAAGCACGACGCGGTGGCGCTCGGGACCGTGGAGCTCGGCACTGGACTACGGTGGCGAGGCGAGCTCGGCGGCTGGGCAGAGGCGAGCGCGGGCAGGGGCTACGACGGTGATGATGGTGGATAAAATAGGTCAAAGCCCTGTCACTTTGAATAAATAAGGTGGCCCCCAGCGGATCAAAAAAGGAAATGAAGAAAGAGTTCTGATGCCACATGATTTCTACTGACCGGACGCTCCGGTGGTAGCGACCAGACGCTACCACCTAGCGTCCGGTCGATTTCAGAGAGGTCCAATTCCTCTGGAATCGCGACCGGACACAGCCAGTGTCCGGTCACCTAGCCTTGACGTCTTTATGATCGACCGGACGCTGAAGCTCCTCCTGACCGGACGCTGGGAAAACACTGTTTCAGCGTCCGGTCACTCCTTCATAGCAAGTTCACCTCCTGTGAACTGACCGGACGCTGGACATTAGAGTCTGGTGCAGCGTCCGGTCACTCTTTTTCTAGTAAGTCTTCATTGTCCTTTGTGCTGCCTGTTCCTAATCAAGTCCCAACTCAAATAAGATCCAAATAAACACCAATTGGGACCGATGTGAGTGACCTCTCTCAAACCCTCAAGTTTTTCAAAATATTTTGCCTTAGGCTATAATTCTTTTTAAGAAAATAGGCGAAAAGAGGGTGATTTGAAGACAAACAACAAAACAACATTCATGCATATGCAATACTTGAATGTAAATCTAGTTGCTTGTCAAGTTTGATCCAAGGTTAAGCTTCTTCACACGCTTTTCGGCGGTTATCTTAACCATGTTAGACAAGCCCTATGTGCATTGCCACAAAATAAACATGTAGTATATTACAATGCAATGGAAGGGACAACACAAGCTCATCTTTTAGTGAAGTTACTAAAATCAAGCACATTGAGCTCATTCCGCAAACGACAAAACGTTGCCTCATCTAGCGGTTTAGTGAAGATATCCGCCGATTGATCCTCGGTCCTTACACCTTCTAGTGATATATCATTTTTAGCAACATGATCTCTAAGAAAGTAATGACGGATATCTATGTGTTTGGTGCGAGAGTGTTGAACCAGATTATTTGCAAGTTTTACCGCACTTTCATTGTCGCACAAAAGAGGTACTTTTTCTAGAACTACACCATAGTCTAGCAAAGTTTGTTTCATGTAAAGTATTTGTGCACAACAAGCACCCGCGGCAATGTATTCCGCTTCGGCGATGGACAAAGCCACACTATTTTGTTTCTTGAAGGACCAAGACACAAGTGATCTACCAAGCAAATGGCACCCTCCGGATGTGTTTTTTCTACCAACTTTGCATCCGGCATAATCCGAATCAGAATAGCCAATTAATTCAAATCTAGCTCCTTTGGGATACCAAAGGCCAATGCTTGGTGTGTGCTTAAGATACCTAAGGATTCTTTTCACGGCAATTAAATATGATTCCTTAGGTTTAGCTTGAAATCTAGCACACATACACACACTAAACATGATGTCGGGCCTAGATGCGGTTAAATATAACAAGCTACCAATCATAGAGCGATAGAGAGTTTGATCAACCATGTTACCTCCCTCATCTAGGTCGAGATGTCCATTGTTTGGCATTGGTGTCTTGATTGGCTTACATTCATCCATCTTGAATCTCTTGAGGAGATCTTTTGTATATTTCTCTTGAGAGATGAAGATCCCTTCTCTCATTTGCTTGACTTGAAAACCAAGAAAAATGTAAGCTCACCAATCATGGACATCTCGAACTCCTTCGACATCAATTCACTAAATTCTTTGCAAGAGTCTTCATTTGATGATCCAAAGATGATATCATCAACACACACTTAACAAATGAAGATATGCCCATCAAGCTTCTTGGTGAATAGTGTGGTGTCGACCTTCCCAATTGTGAAGCCCTTCTCAGTGAGGAAGTCCCGAAGGCGCTCATACCAAGCTCTTGGGGCTTGCTTAAGCCCATATAGTGCCTTGGACAACCTATAAACATGATTAGGATATCTAGGGTCTTCAAACCCGGGAGGTTGATCAACATAGACTAGTTCATTAATAAAGTCATTTAAAAATGCACTTTTCACATCCATTTGATATAATTTCATTTCATGATGTGATGCATATGCAAGGAGGATACGAATGGCTTCTAATCTTGCAACCGATGCAAAGGTCTCTCCAAAATCCAAACCTTCAACTTCAGAGAACCCCTTTGCAACTAGTCTTGCCTTGTTCCTCACAACAACACCTTGATCATCTTGCTTGTTTCAGAACACCCACTTTGTTCCAATGACTCTTGCTCCTTTTGGCCGCTCTTCAAGAGTCCACACTTCATTGCGAGTGAAGTTGTTCAACTCTTCATGCATGGCATTTATCCAATTTGGATTTTGAAGAGCTTCTTCAACCTTAGTAGGCTCAAAACAAGAGATAAAGGAGTGATGAGCAATAAATGAAGCAAGTTTTTGTGAGCGAGTCATTACATCCTTTGATGGACTCCCTATGATGAGATCTTATGGATGATCTTGTAGTAGCGGTGTATTTCTTCTATTGACCACTTGAGGAGGAGGTTGTGGAGCATCAATATCTTGTGCTTGTACCACCATTTGCTCATGGGAGACATGAGTATCTTCATTTTCTACTCTCCCATCTTTTTCATCATCTTGTGGCACATTTGATGAAGAAGGTGGATCAATCACTTGTACATCATCTTCATCATCTTTAGGCTTGATGTCTCCAACCGGAATGTTCTTCATAGCCTCCCTCAATGGTTCATCACCTACATCATCAAGATTCTCATGTGCTCCTTGGGAGCCATTAGATTCATCAAATTCCACATCATATGTTTCTTCAACCAAGCCGGTGGCATGATTAAATACTCTATATGCTTTGGACTTTGATGAGTAACCAACAAGAAAACCAATATCACAACGTCTTTGAAACTTCCCTAGGTGTTTCTGCTTCTTGTAGATGTAGCATTTGCAACCAAACATCCTAAAGAAGGAGACGTCCGGCTTCTTCCTATTGAGCAACTCATAAGGTGTCTTGCCAAGGAACTTTTGAAGGAATAGGTGGTTAGATACATAGCATGCGGTGTTGATTGCTTCCACCTATAGAGCTTCGGGGGTGTTGTACTCATCAAGCATTGTTCTTGCAAGAGTGATCAATGTCCGGTTCTTCCTCTCAACTACACCATTTTGTTGAGGAGTATAAGTTGCAGAGACTTCATGTTTGATCCCAACTTCATCACAATAAGCTTCTATGTTTGTGTTGTCAAATTCTTTCCCATTGTCACTTCTTATCTTCTTGAGCTTCACTTCAAATTTATTTTGTGCTCTCTTGGCAAACTTCTTGAAGTAAGATGCAACTTCGGATTTGTCATGAAGGAAGAATACCCATGTATACCTTGAATAATCATCAACAATCACAAGACAATAAAGATTTCCTCCCAAACTCTTTTATGTTGTTGGTCCAAATAAATCCATGTGAAGGAGTTCTAGCACTCTTACGGTTGACATGAAAGCTTTTGTTGGATAGGTATTTGCAACTTGCTTGCCGGCTTGACATGCACTACAAATCTTGTCCTTCTCAAACTTCACATCCTTCAACCCTCTCACCAAATCATTCTTCATAAGCTTCTTGAGTGAGCTCATCCCAACATGAGCAAGTCTTCTATGCCATAGCCACCCAAGTATTGTTTTGGTGAATAGGCATGTCTTCAAGTTTGCATCTTCGGAGGTGAAATCCACTAGATATAGGTTGTTGTATCTAAATCCTTTGAATATCACTTGTTCATCATCCTTCTTAGATACAACAACTTCCTTCTCGGTAAACAAGCATTGGAAGCCAAGATCACATAATTGCCCAACGGATAGCAAGTTGAAGCTCAATGAAGCAACATATAGCACATTGGAGATTGAATGGTTATTTGATATTGCCACTTTGCCCAATCCTTTAACCTTGCCCTTTAAATTATCTCCAAATGTGATTCTTTCTTGTCCATCTACTTCTTCATCTAGTGAGGTGAACATACGAGGATCACTGGTCATATGTTGTGTGCAACCACTATCAATTACCCAATGACTTCCACCGGTCTTGTAGTTCACCTACACACAAGGGATCAAGCTTTAGGAACCCAAACTTGTTGAGGGCCCTTCACCTTCTCATCAAGTGACTTTGCAACCCAAATTTTCTTAGGCCTATTCTTATTTGGAGGTCCTAAGAACATCACTTTCATCTTTCCACTAGAATCCTTTCTAAGCATGTAGTGAGCATTGAAGGCAAAGGGTCTAGCATGCTTGGGCAAGGGTTGTGGCAGTGGAGTATGGCACTCATGAGCAAAGTGGCCTTCTTGTCCACACTCAAAGCATCTCTTTGGCTTTGGCTTTGGCTTTGATTATTGTTGTTGAACTTGAGCCTTCTTCTTCTCTACATTTGCCACATATCTAATGCCACTTCTATCCATCTTCATGATGGTGTTCATTAAGAGCTCACTTTGAAGGTGCTTGCCTCTTGTGAACTTGCTCAATCCAATCTTGAGATGCTCTTTTTCCAACTTGAGCTTTTTGTTCTCTTCCTTGAGTGCATCACTACTTTTATCTTCCTTAAGTGCAACCTTGTTCCTCTCTTCCTTAAGCTTCTTGTTTTCTTCTTTTAGCTTCTCATTCTCAAGGATCAAGTTACCATCATGATCGAGAGTTTCTAGCACAATGGTGTTGTGGATTTTGAACTCTTCAAACTCTTTCTTGAGCTTTTCATTGTCATGCTTGAGCTTGACATACTCATCATAGTCATTGCACTCAACCACTTGCTTGCCTTTGCCACTAGATCCTTGCTCAATGCTCTCATCAATTAAATCATCACATGATGTAGCTATATCAATCTTAACAACATTGTTAGTAGCATCATGTGGCTCATTGGGTAAAAATTCTTGAGCAATAACAAGATTGTCATGATTAATCTTGAGAGTAGTATATTCATCTTTTAGTTTGTTGTGGCTAGTGATGAGCTCTTTGTGCATCCACTCAAGTTTATCATGTTTATCTTTAAGCTCTTTCTTAGAAGATTTGAGCTCCTTGAGTTTGGATGACATAGCATCATTTGCTTCTCTAAGCTCAACACTAGCCTTTTTGGCCATGTCACATTTAGCTAAAAGAGAATCATTCTTAATCTCAAGCTTTTCATTTTTAGCTCTAGTCTTTATAATGATCTTAGTGTATTTCTTTAGCAATTTAGCAAGATCATCATAAGAAGGTGACTCATATTCATCATCATCGCTATCACTATCACTATCATCATTATGAGCATGATCATCACCACTACTATCATCATCCTGTGATACCTTTCATTCACCTTTGGCCATAAGGCATAGGTGTGTAGAGGATGATGGCAATGGTGGCGGTGAAGATGATGAAGTATCAATAGCAATAGCGGCCACCTTCTCATCGTCACTATCATCATCGGATGATCCACTAAATGAATCAATGTTTGTAAGCCAATCACCGACAATGTAAGCCTTTCCACTCTTCTTCTTCTTGTGGAAGTCCTTCTTGCCATCTCTCTTCTTGTATGGCTTGTTCTTTTTTTTCTCATCTTCATCTTCATTGCTTGAGTCATCTTTCTTGCCCTTGTTCTTGTTCTTGAACTTGTCTTTCTTGGGCTTTGTGCATTGGTGAGCTAGATGACCAAGTTTGCCACAATTGTAGCGATCCATCTCAGAGCTTATGAAGAACTTCTTCTTCTTGCCATCGAACTTGATGCCACTCTTGTTGAGCTTCTTTAGCATCTTGGCGGTCTTCTTCACCATGAGAGCAAGGCTTTCATCATCAACTTCATCATCACTTGAGCTCTCATACTCAAGCCTTGCTTCCCCCTTCTCTTGGATAGCTTTGAATGCTAAGTCTTTTTCTTTCTTCTTTGTAGAGGATGAGCCATCTTGAGGTGTGATGTGCATATACATCTCATGAGCATTGATCTTTCCCAAGATTTGTGTCGGTGTAGCGGTGGAAAGATCACCTTGATGTAGCACAGTCACAATATGCCCATATTTGTCAATAGGGAGGACACTCAAGATCTTTCTTACAACATCAGATGGTTGCATTTGAGTGAGTCCAAGCCCATTGACTTCCTCTATAAGAACATTCAAATGTGAATACATTTCATTAGCACTTTCCTTAGGAAGCATTTCAAAAGAGTTGAGCTTTTTCATGACAAGATGATAGCGTTCCTCAGGCTCACTCTTAGTTCCCTCATGGAGCACATAAACGTCCGACCATAGTGCATGGGCATCTTTGTGGTTCCTCACACGATTGAACACATCTTTGCAAAGGCCTCTAAAGATAGTGTTTCGAGCCTTTGCATTCCACTTCTCATAGTTCACCTCATCGCCTTGTAGGTTAGTAGCATCTCGAGGTTTTGGGAAGCCTTATGAGGCGGCTCTAAGTATACCAACATCTAGAGCCTCAAGATACGCCTCCATGCGAATTTTCCAATAAGGAAAGTCATCTCCCTCAAAGATAGGAGGAGGTCCATCCCTGTGAGACATCTTGCTCTAGGCGGTTAAGCCTAAATACGTAAGTACGAGGCTCTGATACCAATTGAAAGGATCAAGATGCCCAAGAGGGGGGGTGAATTGGGTTAATTCTAAATTTCTTTGCAATAATTAAATCCTACGGTTAGCCCAATTAACCCCTTGTACCTAGAAAGTGTTTCTAAGTGTTCTACCACACAAAGGACTTGCAACCTAAATTTCAATCCTACTCTAGCATGGCAATTCTATGAATGTAAAGACAAGTATTGAATTGCTCAAAGTAAATGCTCAAAGTAAATGGAGAGGGAGAGGAGACGCGGCGATGTTTTGCCGAGGTATCGGAGAGTCGCCACTCCCCACTAGTCCTTGTTGGAGCACCCACGCAAGGGTGTAGCTCCCCCTTGATCCATGCAAGGATCAAGTGCTCTCTATGGGTTGATTCTTCAACACTCCATCGTGGTGAATCACCCACAACCGCTCACAATGTGAGTTGGGCCATCCACAAGCTCTTCGGATGATCACCAAGCTCCCAATCACCACCAAGCCGTCTAGGTGATGGCGATCACCAAGAGTAACAAGCACGAACTCTCACTTGACCACGACAAGCCTAATGAGAAGGTGGATGCACACTTTGCTACTCTTGATCTTCACTAATGAGGGCTCTCTTTGGGATTCTCAAATCTCAATCACCTCACTAGGACCTTGCTCTTCTTGGCACTCTCTAAGGTGTTTCTCTGCTGTTGGAATGAGCAAAAGTACCCCCACACACGAGTGGAGGCTCTATTTATAACATGGGCTAAAAAACGAACCGTTGTGTGCCTCTGCGGGGTGACCGGACGCTCCGGTCATGTTGACCGGACGCTCCGGTCAGTACACCCCGAACTCTAGAGTTTACAGTGTGACCGGACGCTGGCAGTGTCCGGTCAGCACTGACTGGACATGTCTGGTCACGATTTTCCCTCTCTGGAACCTTATTGGAGTCGACTGGATGCTGCCTCTCAGCGTCTGATCACTTGATCTCTCAGCATCCGATCAAACCAGACACAATCACCTTGGTCAAATGAACTGACCGGACCCTGAGCCAGCGTCCGGTCACACCGGAGCTAGCGTTCGGTCAGTATTTGACCCTCCATTCACTTCCAACTCATGATCATATGTGAATGAAGTTTGCTCCATTGGATCTTAGGCATATGTAGGAGCTACCTAGCGCTAGTTTTAACAAGTGTGCACCATACCTAACTCACTAGACTCACCTAGGTCAAGCTACCCGTCCATAACCCCTTAATAGTATGGGTAAAGGAAAAAACAAAGTCCTAAACTACTCTAAGTGTCTCTCCAACTCCAATCGACACTTAGAACTAGTCCATCCTTAACCTTGTTGTCCATCCTTTGAAAACCAAAATGATTTCCATCATAGGGGCATGACCACCTCGATTGCCCAATCGATCTCTATTACCATGACCTAACTTAATTACCTCTGCAAAACACACGTTAGTCATAGTAATCTTGTATTGTCATTAATCACCGAAACCCTACTAGGGACCTAGATGCTTTCAATAGCCCCCTTGAAAAACTAGCTGTTTTATAGTCGTTGCCATACCGGACACGACACGTCCGGTATGACTTACACTGCGCCAATGGTAACTGAGTTACTATGATGTTGTAAGGCGTCAGAACTCCCGATGAATACCAGAACTTCCGACCGTCGGAACTCCCAACTCATGTCAGAACTCCCGACCCTCAGCATATTTGAAAACCATGTAACTGAGTTAAAGTATGTGAGGTGTCGAAACTCCCGACTCATGTCGGAACTTTCGACCATCGGAACTCCCGACTCACATCGGAACTCCCGATCCTCAAGGCTTTTGAAAACTAGCCGTTGGCCTCAGGTCGTCCAATACCGGACATGTCCGGTATGAATAGGACAGTGAACCATCTAAGTCAGTTAAGCACGAGACGTCGGAACTCCCGATCATTGCCGGAACTCTCGACCGTCGAAACTCCTGACTTACGTTGGATGTCCCGACGAACCAACCCAAGAACAACAATTTTACCACTGCTGGGCAAATAGCGAACACGTCTAGTGTTGATACCGGACACGTCCGGTATTGCCAGACCAGCAAAAATAAAGTTAGCTCTTTTGTCGCTCAAATACTCAAAACTCACATGGGTTGGCATGAGCACTTATGAATGATTATCTATCAACATGATGCATTCCTCTTAATAGTATGACATTCCTATTAACTCAAATTAAAATGTATAACGAATTTAAACCTTTTGAGTTGTTCTCTTTCAACCGAAGCCGTGTATTCCAATCTTCATCAAGTGAGGGTGCTAACATGTCAACTTTGATCTTTTTCACTTGAGCATAGCCATCTTGAGCACGTGACTTGATTCCATTCATCAAATATGAATAACTCCAAATGCATCATGTCACTTCAAACACTTTGTTCAATATAGATTTGATCCTCCACATCAATATGATCATCGTAGCTTGATTAGTACCTCAACTAAATACAAGTACTTCCTTCTTCACCCTAGCTAGGTTCTTCGGCCGCCAAGCCATCGCTTGCCCTTCACCCTTGCTTAGTACCTCAAAGCCTTTCCTTGCTATCTTCACCATCTCAAGCGATCAAGTCACATCTTGTGTTGAATCATCCATTCGTTTGTATTGTTATCTTTTTCATTTTAATTTAGCAAGCTTCAAATATGAGACCATTCCATATGCAATCCCTCATGTCTCATTAATTAATTCTTATGAGCTTGCTTTCACATAGTACAAGAAAATCCCATAATGAATAAGCCTTTGTATGAATTCCATTTGCATTGTTGTCTTGTGCTTGAACTAGATTGTTTATACAACAACACATCATTTTGGCTTTCATTAAGTACCGGTGAGATAACCTATTACCTGTCCACACTTAGCAACGGGTTAGACCTTTAATCACGTTGTCATTCAATCATCCAAAACCCACTAAAGGGCTAGATGCACTTTCAATCTCCCCCTTTTTGGTGATTGATGACAACTTGATTAAAGCTTACAAAAGAATATAAACATTTAAGCTTTTGGGTTCAATGATTTATGAGAGGCTCTCCCTTAATATGTGCTTATGATTAGAATTCACAAAATAACCTCAAATGTCAATTGCACATACTAAAACATATAGGAGACTCCCCCTAAATTATTGCATCCATGGGGTGCATGTGTGTGTGACAAAGTAAAACCGTGATGCATATGACAAGATATATCACACAAGAATAAATATAAAGGCATCACATCAAATATTTTCATTCTAGCATACATAGTCCTTATGAAAATAAATATAACACATGTATTTCACACATAGCACTCATTACACATTTTCTCAAGTCCATAAGCCACTAAAATGTTAATAAAGATCATGTCTCAAGAGATACAAAGATAAATCATAAGCTCTCACATGATACAATCTATCTCAAGCTCAAGATACATCAAAGAAGCTCAAAAACTATAGCCTATAGTACATGTCTTCAGGTACAAAGATAAGCAACTAAAATAAATATCCTGAAGCTTTAATCAGTCTCTCTCCCCCTTTGTCACCTATCACCACAAAGGTCCAATAATGACATGCGAAGCACAAAAGGGCTGCAAGCTGTATCTAATCTCTGACATCACTCATTGCCATCACCATCGCCCTCGTCGTCTGAGCGTGAAGCACTGGGTGGGCGAGAAGAACTCTGTCCTGGAGCACCAATACCCCCATAGAGATCCTAGCCACCAAAGCCGTAGTCACTGGTAGAGTACCTAGGGTCACTACCAAAGATGTCCTGCCAAAAAGCAGAACCCATCTCCTCTCCCGCACTAGGGTGTGGCTGCTGCTGTGCCTGCTCCTAAGGCTGCTCCTACAGAGGCTCCTGTCGCTGAAAGAACTCAACAAACTATCTATCATATTTGGCCTGCTACTCCTCCTTAGTCTCTGGCTCACTAGCTACTGAGACTGCTCCATCTGATAGAGGATACCTAGGAGGATCAAGCTCAAGTTGGGTAGCTAACTGCTTTAGAGTCCTGGTGTCCTTCCTCCTAGCCTCCCTCTCATTCTTCTGCCTAGACTCAATGCCCCGCTGCCTAACCTGAATGTCCCGACACATCCCAAAGATGGAACTGAAGAACCTACGGATAGGCGAGGGAGGATTGCCACGACCTGAGGAAGAACATGAGTGAGAACCATGTGGTGGAAGGGAAGCTCTTCCTGCTGGTGCACCACCGATAGGTGCATCTGCCATAGCTGCAGCAGCTGCTTCCCCTAGACCTGCTGGAGGTATTCCTGTCTCATGCAAGTCTACAACAATCTTTAGGGCCTTGTGAATCTTGTCATACTCAAATGTGTGCCCTGTGACCTGCTCAATCATATACATGATATAAGGAGCAAATCCATAGCCCTTGAGGGGCCTCTCACCTACACTCTGGATCTCACACCAGATAAAGTCAAAAATGCTGAACGGCTGAGCATCAGGTGTCATCCTGTGGAGCAGGTTCCTAGAGTAATCTATGATATTTCCCTTATCTCCACCCTTGCAATTAATGGTCTTCCTGAACATCCTGTCCAGGTATCTATAGGTAGGGTGGAGACCTAAAACCTTCCCCACTGCTCCTCTCTCACCTCCTGGTGGATACATGTAGGTGAGCTGCTCTGGAGGCAACACCTGCTCTATGTGGATCCTATCTTTCTGAAGATCATCATCTAAGAAGCCATGTAGAGTTGCAAAAGCATCATAATCAACACTGTACCACTGGCCCTCAAGCATCTAGTGCATACGCCTCTCATCCTCCTCAACATACATGGTGGCATAGAACTGAGCTACGACCTCTGTGTTCCAGTCATGCTGGAACTCCATAATCTCATAAACCCCTATATGCTCACAAATGGCAATAGCATGGTCCATGGAGGTCTTCTACAAATCTCTGATGTGCTGCCAGTCAATCCACTGAGACCTTGCAATTACTAGGTTCCTGGTGAGGATCACACTAGAGTAGAAGTCCATGTGAAAGGCTATCTAGAAGCGGTGACCATACTGAACCTTAGGTAAGCCTCTCAGATCTACTCATCTCTGGCTTTCCTGGTCATGCCCTTTCCCCTGTAGTCAACTCTGGAGACATAAGAGGGCACATTTGTTAGACGTGTCTCAAGAAGACCATAATGCATACCCTGACCAGGCTAGTGCTGAAATGGAGGTACTAGCTCCTCCTCCTCAATCTCCTGCTCCTCATCTGAGCTATCACCATCGAAGCCTCTGTTAGTGCTCTTCCTCTTTCTATCTTCTCTGGGCTCCACACTAAACTCATCAGTATTAGTGTCAAAAGAAGAGCTCCCTGACCCCTCTGCATACTGAGGTGCTACACTAGAGGCAGCTCTAGTAGACCTCCTACTGATCGACTCAAATCTAGGATGCATTTCCTGCCTTGCCTTCTTGTATTTCTCCAAAGCTAGATCATGCCTATGCTTGGATCTGGGCTCCTGTCTTCCACTCATAGCTGTTGCCCTGTATCCAAAAGATTTCTAAAGAATTTTAGATACATGCCCATAGCTTAATCTCGAATTGCAATTAGACATAGATTCTTTTATCCATGGTTTTACAATCACCTCGACATACCATTGTCACTAGGTTTGCAAAATGTAGATACAAAAGAAACTAAGCCTAATATACAACTATTGAATTGGATTCAATCAAAGGGAAGCAGTGACCTGCTCTGCTGGCTCATATCGGACGCGTGCGATAGGCATACTGGACACATCCGGAATGCGCGCACAGCAACCCTAACCAGGGTCCCTAGATTCAAACCATCATGGATCAATTCCAAACTTTGGGCATTGCTTCTAGATCACTAATGTGGCATATTGACCGAAGGAATTTGACAATCATGCTCTAACCACGTAGATCGAACGAGGTCTGGGATTAGGGTACCTTGAGAGAAGACATGAGAAGGCGATGTGAAATCTAATTCCTCGGGCCTTCAACCATGATGCAAGCCTTCTTCACTGCAATCTCCCTCTCTCCCTTTTCTTGGTGAAAGCCTTGGTTGTGGCAGAACCGCCTAATCTAATGCCTCATAGGAGCGCTTGTCTTCCATTAGACACTAAGCACTCAGGGAAGAACACTAAATTACTCGGTTCCATCAGGCACACCCCAGGGGAGAACCCAAAAATCCACATTTTTGCCATCAGGATCACAAATGAGAGAATAAAGCTTACATCATTTAACCATTTCTTACATCACTTTTAATACAACATTAGAGTATAACATTTATTAATATAACAGCGGAATGAAATCATATTATCAGAGTTATGAACAATTTAAGTGAACAACGGAATATAAACATGTGATCAGAGTTACAGCGGAAATAAATATCTATTCATGACATGATGAAGTATTAATATATAAACTACGACAACAGATTATGAAACTTTCATTTATAAAAGCATTTGGTGAGAGTTATAAATAACAACTATGATCGCAGCGTAAAGGAATCCTCGCTGAGCCCACCAGGAGGAATCCACACACAAGGGTTAGCTCAAGCATCCACCTATCACCTGCAATAGGGGGAAATAAAACCCTGAGTACTCAATTGTACTCAGCAAGACTTACCCGACAGGGCAAAAGAAAAGACTCCAAGGATATGCAAGGCTATTTGGCTTGTGGGTTTATTGCATTTGCAGGAAGCATTACTAAACGTGCGTCCTTATATTCAATTTTTATTAATAGTCGCATTGGTTCATTATCTAACAATTCTATGTAAGCACCTATGCTACCTTCAAGCAGGTGGTAAGCAATCAGATTTCCCTTTTCCATCTTCCATCTTTTATCTTTTAGTTCTTACTACGATGCTAAACCATAGACAAGCCGTACCGAATCGCCTGGCGATTTGCAAATCAATGCCCCTAGCTGGGTACCCCGAAAACACACGCCTCGCTTGTACCCCAGGCACAAATAGGACCAACCCACCACTCTCTTGTCCTGGGTGTCCAGGTCCCTGTCCAAACTGGGACTCCAAGCCCCCGCCCCTGAGTCCTGAACTCAGTGCGGTGCAAGGACCTCCTCCACCAAAATAAAACCCTAACAGTCGGTCTGGAAAGAGCCGAATCCGTGACAAGAGAGCAATAAGTCTTTCAAGCGCCCATACACAAGTATGTGCTCGGGATAATAAGTCTGTGACCTACCTAGAGTCTTATGCAACAATCGGTCCTTAACCGACCAGACCGGGAAAAACGGTGTAACCAAGCTATGACCCGCATCCGTGGCGACACAACTTCTTACACCCACCAATACCCAAACCATATCCCAGCCCGGTCACCATTTTCCTTTCCACCATTTATATTTTTCCAAGTGATGATAATCCAATAATATATCTCCTATCTCTCGCGAGTGACAGGCAATCACTCGACTTCTACCGGGTCCTATAGCATAGCATTCTACATGATCCTGTCATACTAGTAAGACTCACAGGATAAAGATATATATATATGCAAGTGGGTTTCAATCAACTCCTTAAAACTTAATGCACAAATATAATTTAAACTGCAGAAAGTAGGGGTTATGCACCGGGGCTTGCCTGGGTAAGATATGTATTAAAAGTTAGTATCTGCATCTTTAGATCATCCGCCATCATCTGAATAGAAAGCCCATTGCATCATCTTCTGGAGAGAATACCATTACACCCGCTTCGGATTTCCAATCATCTTTCAATTGATCCATTGATCCATCATCGTACCTATATGATATGCATTGATGCAAATGCAAAGACGTAATTAATCAATGATAGCCGAATGCTTAGAAATCCGATCACACCGCACAAGCTAACGAGCTAGTTCTAATGACGACCATACTTATGCTACATATACACATTGTCGGATAAGGCATATTTCCCCAACAATTATTTTAGTTATATAAACCTAAGTTGTTTCTTTATTTTATTCTATCGGTTTAATCCATATTCGAAACAGAGCATCATTAGCTACCTAGCAACTGATTATTCTAGAGCTACAAAAATTACCACGAGTACCTAATATTGCTAAGAGCCTACCGTAAAGATTTTAGATCCAATACTATTACCAATTTATCACGGAAGTTCCTACAAGCTTATATTTTGCAATATTAAGTATCTTAGATTAATTATATAGCTCCCAAAAATATTATCGAACTATATGAACAAAATATACTAATAGGTAGATCCTGATTTTAGAGACCCAACAAAATTGGTTTCATCATTTTTGGACACCTATACAATTTTATGTTGATTTTACAAATTTATTTCCAAAACTAATTTAACAAATGCTTTGGAAAACTAAGAGGACCAGTGGCCCGGCAGCTCGGACGAGCAGGCAACGGCCCAGGCGGATGGTGGCATGGATGGCCCATGAGGCGGGCAGACCGCAGCCCAGCAACCGCATCACGGCCTACGGTGATAGGTCGGCCCAGTGAGGCGCCCGGCCGGTGGCCCAGTGGAGGCCGGCGGTCCACCAGTCGCACATGCGGCAGCGGCCTACGGCCAAGCCCAAAAGCAATGATAGTTTTGCACTAAAACCCGTGAACTATCCACGAATTAACTAAGGCCCTATTTGCGAATCTCTGAGTCTCGCATTATTACAAAATGAACACAGTAACAAGTGCTATTTACGTTAGGGTCCCTCTTCTACCTCAAAACAGAGCATGCCATGGGGAGGTATTCCGCCGATCGGTGGGGAGATGGCGTGGGGCAGCGTCGGCTGGCAAGGGTAGGCCATCGACACCGGTGGACATGGCGTAGCTGACGCCGAGGCGCTGCGGCACGGCCGAGCGTGGGTGGAGACGCGCGTGCTGGCGCCGAGGAGTGCTGGTGACTGCGGAGGAGGCGCCGGTGGCGCTGGTGCGCCTGCGCTTGCAATGGCCAGCATCGGCGGGGTGAGGTGGCTCGGGCGCAGCAGCATGGCCAGCAGAGGGAGAGGGAGCGTGGCTACGCTAGTGCACAGAGCATGCGGATGCGAAGGTAGGGGCAACGCCGACGACGGAGGTGCTGCGGCTGCGAGGTGGAGCGGTCCAGTGCGGCGGGGCTCGTGCACTCGCACACGGCGGGGTGTGGGCGTGCAGGGCACCGAGGGCGGAGCACCAGCATGGCCACGAGGCACGGTGATGCTCGGCCTGAGTGACTGAGGCATTGGCCGAGCACAGAGATGGACGGCGTGGACGCTGGGGTGCCGAGCGGGCACGGCAAGGGTGCGGTGGCGCGTCACGACGGGGACTTGGCGCGGGGCATCAGCAGCAGGCGAGCACGGTGGACTAGAACATTGCGGATGGAAGGTGGCATGGTGCTAGGCCAGAGCGGGGAAGGAAGAGACAACGACGTGTGGTGACGGCCAAGGCCCTGCGACTCAGTAGAGCGGACGGAGGCTAGGAAAAACAGACGCGTGAGAGATAGCGAGGAGCCATGCGGTTCATCGTTGATTTCATAGACGCGATGTGGGATAGAACCACATGCGGCGAGGTGATGTAATGAGCAGACAGCCAGCGCAGCTAGGACAGACAAACCCACGCGCGCGCATTCATTACACGCGACCACAACCAGGACGGAAGCACATCTGATAAACTCTTGGCGTCCTAACACCCAGCGAACTTCAGAAATTAGAAGTAATTGATGAGCACATAGTACGTTTCATATAGTAGACAGGAGGGCAGCCATTTAAAGCCATGGCATCTACAAAAATATGGGTATGTGCCAAAATCAACATGGTCCTTGTTAGGTATAACCGTATAGGCTCATTTTAGCTTCGAAGAAAACGTGCCATGTTGTTAGCTGTTTCTAGGAAAGCTCTTGGTGCATCCATGCATCTTAGAATAGTAATAGTATGCACTGTAAAAGGCCACTGCATTCACCATTTGGAAACAGAGTAGATTCTCAGTACCTGAACTAATGTACTACTAGAAACTTGCCACAATAATCTGGTCGCTGGATCGATGGTTGATGCATCCATCGGTAACACATGGCGCACTCAGTCTGACATCTTCTTGGCCAAGAGATATGACTGATCGCTGGCAGCAGGGGCAGGCAAAAGTAAGGAGAGGTAGCCAGAGACAATCACAGACAGAGGCAAAGACCGGGAAAGTAAAAGGGAACAACGGCGAGGAGGAAAAAGGTCTGCTGCAGCAGTGGAGGCTCGGCTGCATGTGCTGTAAAGTGCGCTGGCCTTAACTTGACACGACGCGACTGAGCGGCACAGTTGCTGGCACTGCGGACACGTCGGGTACAGGACAATAGTGGCATGGACGAGACGGTCAATAATTGCCATGCAACGCGCACGTTGTACGTCAAGAAAAATAAATGAGGCTGCTGCGCTCTCTCTCTCTCGTCAGTTCGTGCTTATCAAAATAAACTCGTGAGTATATATATATATATATATATATATATATATATATATATATATATATATATATATATATATATATATATCGTTCTATTTATTAATGAATTTTATTTTATTTATAAGAGTGGCTTTTTCTGCTTAATCTAACAGAACAAACCGTTCACTAGCATGGTCGTTCGACATTCCCAAATATCTTTACTCATAGAGTAATTTAACGTGAGCGTTTATTTCGAGTCCACGAAACTAAGTCACACAAGATTCGCTTATCGCTTCACGTATGTTTTAAATCAAAAATTCGAGAAACTCATTTCGAAAGTTTTACTTAGGCCTAAATCGCAGCGCTAAATAAGATCGTAACACCGGAGTGTTACATTGGTCGCCCTAGGGGAGAAGGAGGGCATCAGCTGAGTTGGTTGGAAAGAGATAAAACTGACTTGGCCGAAGGGGTACGCTCTGTCTTATAGCCCCGCTCATACCGGACACGTTCGGTAGCATACCGGACACGTCCGGTATACGCGGGCTGGCCCAAGTTGCTCCAAAAGATGTTTTCTCTCTTCCAATCCCTTTCTCTATTATTTCTTGATCCAAAAACATGTATGTCCTTGATCCAAACAAAGTGTAAATACTTTTCTTATCCAAATGCCATGAGTGTCACTTTTCTTTTCCAAATATTTGGCATATATAGATTTTGATAACTTGAGAGAGATAATGTGAGACATAGTAGATTGTGGACTTAAGAAAGCCATGCCATGTGTGATTAGCCAATCAAACAATCAAGGAGAGCTATAATCATCACATGACAAGGCTAGCTCACAAAGATCAAGATTCAAATAGTTTTTTAAATTCACACTTCCTACTCATGCTAGTTAGGGGTTTTGAAAAACATCTCTCCTATGTCATACAAATGCACATTCTAACATATAAAGGGCCTTAGATGCACTTACAATGCATGTATGTAACAACATACCTTTGCCTTGAGCCCACAAGAATACCAATAAGAAGATACATAGCATGATAATCTTTATGTTGACCTTAATTGCCAAATAATCATGCTAGATACATTTTCATCCAAAGAACTACAAAGAATGCTAGATAAATTTGTTAGTCCACAATGGTGCAAAATAGAAACTGAGCTCCCCCTAAATAAGTGCTTTAAGTAATTTACATGACTTTCTAGTAGCACTTTATTCTTTTAAGAATTTGGGAGTTAATTTTTATTTTGAACCATAACCAAATAATTTGCCATATTTAAATTTGAGTTCAGGAGATGCTCACAATTCACTTAGATTTGATAAACCACAAGCTTCTGAGTAAATTGAGGATATATGAAAATATATGGATCAAAGACTCAGTTGCAATTCTATTAGTGTTCTGTTACTTACTATACCGGACACATCCGGTAGTATACCGAACACGTCCGAAATACACAGAACAGAAACATTTTCTCTGTCCCTGGCCATACCGAACACGTCCGATGATAATACCAGACACGTCCGGTAGGTGCAGGACAGACACAATTAATTCGTTGCTTGTGAATCCTTGTTTAGCTCTAGTATTTATTGTACACTAGCATCTCAACTAATAAATTACTCTACTAGAGAGCTATTAAAAGCACCATATGACAAACATGATAATTATCAATTAAAACTAATTTGCCACTTTCAATTTTTCACAAATATGCCTATTTGTGAGTCATTTAGCACAAAACAAATGAAGTGACTATCCTATAAGATTTAGGTACTTGTTACCAATGGTGAAGATGAAGTAAATGATATATTCATTAAATTATCTTCGGGTGAACCATATAAGAGATTATGATAAGAATTGGTTAATAGATTGAGTGAATATTATCAAAATGCTTGCTCAACCACCCCAAAGCTTTCATCTCATCACCAAGTACCTACATCAACAACCTAAGCACATTTTGGTGCCCAACTCTTGTTGGGTCCTTTTGAGTTAGTCAACAAGTGCTTAGGCACCCAAATGGCTTTAGTACTAGATTGTGGTGAACACATCACCTTGCTAGTACTAACTCCATTTGTAGTCTTCCTAAGTATATCATTATAAACAAATGTGTTCGGTTTACGAGTATTATCATTTGGGCATTCATAGCTTAAGTGCCCCTTTCTCTTACAAGCATAGCATATGCAGCCTTTGTTTGCTCTATGCTTGTTTTGCTTGTATGGACATCTATCAACCTTGTGGCCCATCTCATTGCATCCATAGCATCTTCTTGTTGCAAGTTGGGCTTCCTTTCTTCCCTCTTGGTACATTGGGCATTTCTTGGTAGGTTGCTTCAATTTCTTGCTCATGAGACAAGCGCTTTGTCCATCACTTTTCTTTTGGTTGGCCAACTTGTTTGAGGCCTTTTGTTCGGCCGCTTCACACTCGTCGGCCCAACTCTTGTGTGGACACATAGCCCACTCATGTCCATACAATCCACAACCATAACACATCATTTTTCCATGTTTCTTGCTCTTGGTTGTGTTGGCCTTGCTTGAAATGTGATTCTTTTGTTGGGCTTTGGAGGAAGCAAGGTTTGAACCCTTCTCAAGCTTCTTCACCATGTTATCACAGTTATCTTGAGAAGGTTGTGCTTTCTCCTTACCCTTCAACCAAATCACATTTTTCTTTAATCTTTTCACCTCTTCTTTGAGCTCTATGTTTTCAATGAGATTTCGCTCAATCGAAGATTGGCTTGCTTAAGGAGCACACTCATTAGTACAAGAAACACTTAATTGAGATGGTGTACTAGTGAGTGAATGTGTAAGAGGTTGAGAAAATTTTACCGATGTGATCACAACCTCATGAGCTACCTCAAGCATGATGCTTGATTCTACTACTTCCTCATGAGAGCACTTTAGATTAACATAGTTTGCTTGTAGCACATTATACTTGCTTGATAGTTCATCTAGCCTTACCTTGAGCTCAAAGTTTTCCTTCTCTAGTTGTGAAACACTAGAAGAGGAGTTAGTAACTAAAGCATGCTCAATTGACAATTTTTCATACCTTTCACTTAGAGCCTTTAGTTCTTCCATCTTGGAGATGAGAAACAATTCTTGCTTTTGAAGTGATTGCTCTTGCTTCTCAATCTCTTATTCAAGCTCATCATTCTTTTCAACTATCTTCATGATGATGAACTTGTCTTTGAGGTTGAGATGATCAAGGTTGTAGTTGTCTTCAACATCAACATCACTCTCATCTTGATCATCTACTTGTGCTTTCTCCTTTTCTTGATCTTTCTTGTTACTCTTTTTCTTGCTTTTCTTGGCCATGAGACACAAGTGATGAGTATCATGAGATAAAGAGGTTGACTCATCACTTGGTTGCCACCGGGCTTGAGCCTCATCATCACAGACAGCCTGTTGTCTTATCGGACATGTCCGGTATGTGCAGGCAGACAACATGTCATGCATTGCTTGTACTTCTTGCTCTGTCTCGACGCTCTTGAGGTCTTGTGGGACTTCTTCACTGCATGAAGACACAATGGACATACTTTCCATTGACTCAATCTCAAGTGCATCATCACATTTGGATTTTCCATATAAATCAAAAAGTCTAGTCCAAATGAGATGAGCACTCTCCGGAGGTGGTTGTCCATTGAAGATTACCTCATTATGAACCTCTGCACTCAATGTACTCAACATGACATTAATAGCTTGAGCATTGAGTTGCACGCATATCTCTTCCTCTTTTGACAAATTTTTGTAGTTGCTCCAATCAACTATAGGAAGAGGTATGCTTGCATCCACAATATGCTCAACAAGAGGACTAATATCCCTAAAAGCATTGAGTACATGAATTGACCAAGATAGAAAGTTTGAACCATCATTTTGGAGAAGCACCGACTCTAACTCGATAGGCGTCGACATCCTTTTCTCACGGCAGTGAAGCTTTAGGTGAGAACCTCGCTTTGATACCAATTGAAAGGACCTAGGATGCTGCCTAGAGGGGGGTGAATAGGCGTTTCTGAAAATTAACACCTTTAAATGCGGAAACAATTAGAAAAGGGAGTTTCCACTCCAGATTAAGAGTAATACCACCACTCACAAGTTAGCCACAGAGTAAATAAGGTATAAAGAATATATCTAAAAGCTACAACCCTGCAACACAAGGTTAGAACAGAGAATGAATAAATTTAGCACATGTAGGAAATATCGGGCGTGTTCGGTAGGTATACCAGATGTGTCCAGTATGCACGTGTTTCGTAGAGGACCCTGGCACAGTGGTCGATACCGAATGTGTCCGATAGCTATACCGGACGTGTTAGGTATACACGGTTTCAGTGGAACAACCCCAAACTTGCTCCTTTTGATTTCTATCTTCAATCCAAACTGTAGGCACCTACTAGAGATGACAATATACACAGAGAGCCTACACAAAAGCTGGAGCAACACAAATATCAAATGAAATGTGAATTGAGACACGATATTTGTTTTACCGAAGTTCGGACTCGTTCGAGTCCTACTCTCTGTTGAGGGGGCTACGGGCGACCCAGCGAAGGTCAGCCCTAGAGGGTACCACGAAGGTCACTCTAGTCAGAGTCTTTTCCAACTCCTTTTCCTCCTTTCCCTAGTTGATTCTGAGGCGGCGGAATCGACCGTTACAAACTTTCTGAGGCACACCACAATCTCTCAGGTGCTCTCTGACGACGTCTAGCCGTCTAGGACCGAAGAGTCCAAGAGTAACAAATACAAATCATGAGATTGACAATATGCACAAGTGCTCAAGTGGTGGCTTGCTCTCTTTTTCAAATTCTCTCTTAACCCACAAATGGATTTGGGATTTGGATCACACACTCACTAAGAGAGGGTTTTGGAGAGTTGGCAAGGATAAAAAAACGTGTGTGTATGTCAGCAGAATCAGCAGCCTCCAAAGGTGGATGCTTGGGGGTATTTATAGCCCCCTTGAAAAACTAGCCGTTGCCATACCGGACACGTCCGGTATGACTTATAATGCGCCAACAGTAACTGAGTTACAGTGATGTTGTGAGGCATCGAAACTCCCGATGAATACTAGAACTTTCGATCGTCGGAACTCCTGACTCATGTCGGAACTCCCGACCCTTAGCATATTTGAAAACCATGTTACTAAGTTAAAGTATGTGAGGTGTCGGAACTCCCGACTCATGCCAGAACTCCCGATCGTCGGAACTCCCGATCCTCAAGGCTTTTGAAAACGAGCCATTGGCCTCTGGTCATCCATACCGAACATGTCTGGTATGAATAGGATAGTAAACCATCTAAGTCAGTTAAGCACAAGATGTCGGAACTCCCGATCATTGCCAGAACTCCCGACCGTCGGAACTCCCGACTTACGTTAGAACTCCCAACGAACCAACCCGAGAACAACAATTTTACCACTGCTGGGCAAATACTGGACACGTCTGGTATTGCCAGACCAGCAAAAATAAAGTTAGCTCTTTTGTCGCTCAAATACTCAAAACTCACACGGATTGGCATGAGCACTTATGAATGATTATCTATCAACATGATGCATCTCTCTTAATAGTAAGGCATTCCTATTAACTCAAATTCAAATGTATAACAAATTTAAACCTTTTGAGTTGTTCTCTTTCAACCGAAGCCGTGTATTCCAATCTTCATCAAGTGAGGGTGCTAACATGTCAACTTTGATCTTTTTCACTTGAGAATAGCCATCTTGAGCACGTGACTTGATTCCATTCATCAAATATGAATAACTCCAAATGTATCAAGTCACTTCAAACACTTTTGTCCAATATAGATTTGATCCTCCACATCAATATGGCCATCATAGCTTGATTAGTACCTCAACTAAATGCAAGTACTTCCTTCTTCACCCTAGCTAGGTTCTTCGGCCACCAAGCCATCGCTTTCCCTTCACCCTTGCTTAGTACCTCGAAGCCTTTCCTTGCTATCTTCGCCATCTCAAGCCATCAAGTCACATCTTGTGTTGAATCATCCATTCATTTGTATTGTTATCTTTTTCATTTTAATTTAGCAAGCTTTAAATATGAGACCATTCCATATGCAATCCCTCATGTCTCATTAATTAATTCTTATGAGCTTGCTTTCACATAGTACAAGAAAATCCCACAATGAATAAGCCTTTGTATGAATTCCATTTGCATTGTTGTCTTGTGCTTGAACTAGATTGTTTATACAACAACACATCATTTTGGCTTTCATGAAGTACCAGTGAGATAACCTATTACCTGTCCACACTTAGCAAATGGGTTAGACCTTTAATCACGTTGTCATTCAATCATCTAAAACCCACTAAAGGGCTAGATGCACTTTCACCCAATCGACATCATCCCCTCTAGCAGCTCCACTAGCACCTGCAACGTCCTCCTCTCGACCACCATCATCATCGTCGTCGGAGGAGGAGGAAGAAGAAGACACCACCGCCCTCCCTTAGCGATGAGTGGTCGAAGTGTGGTGCTCACGTTTGGTGCTCCTCCTCATGGACTACAAGGTGGACCTCAAACTCGTGTGAGGATCAAGCTCTGGCTGCTCCTGCTCCTCCTCCTCCTCATCCCCTGAATTTGTCTTAGAAAGACTAGGGAGGTCATCAAACCTCAGCGGTGACTGAACTAGAGAAAGAGGTGGTAGCCATGCACGCTCTCTAGCCTCCCGGTTGGCTTCACGATTCTCTAACCGGTCCTAATATATGGTCCTCGATGCATAGGTGCATGTGGTGAAAATAGTCTTGATCCACTTCCCAAACTTCTCCATCTTCTTTTCCTTGCGAGGCCTAGAGCAGGACGACTTAGGCACATCCACAACTGATGGAGAGCATCTCACTACCCTGCTAGCACCTGCTCCTTGGGTCTTCTCAATCTTGTAGACGGTGTGAAGACTATCTTTCTCAAATCTGTAGCCAGTGACCCTCTCAATCATAAACATGAGATAGGGGGTATAGGGTATCCCCTTTCTCCCATCCTCCATGGTGTTCCTCAGCTCATGCCACATGAACCAAGGGACATTAAACCTATCACCTCTAGGAGCAAATCTAGCAAGCACATTCCTCACATATCCATTAAGATCAGAAGTTGCTCCATCCTTGGGATTGATAGTGTGCCTGATCAAATTGTTCAGAATGTAATAATAATTCTTCAGGCCACTGACCTTCCCATCTGCACTTCTCCTATCAATCCACATATAGGCAATATCACATATCTTAGCTCTAGCCTCATCATGAATGTAAGTGAAACCCCTCTCCTCCTCTCCAAAACTAAGGATCCAACTGAAAGTCACAAAATCAACCCTATAATGCCGTCCCTCAGTCATCTAACAAATCTCATCAGTGTAGATGCTATAGAAGAAAGTGGCATAGAACTGGGCTAGCATTTCCTCATTCCAATTATATCTAAAGCTCATAATATCAGTGAGGCCAAACAACTCATAAGCCTTGATCACCTTATTGAACTTAGGCTCATTCTTTCCCTTCATCTCCTCCCAATTAACATACATCATCTTAACAACCTTGGATTTCTTGGAGTTGAAGTTCACAGATACATAGAAGTTGGAATGAAACTCATTCCAAAACCTATAGTCAATCTCCAAATTCTTTGGCTGCTCATAGGGATTGTTTTCCTATGCTTCTTCAACTATCTTTAGCTTTCCCGCATAATTAAGCATGGGATGAGGATGTGTGTCAATAGGACGCCTCATAACTACATCTTCATAATGCTCTCTGATGTAGCTCCTATCAAACTCCTCAAGATGAGGTGGAGTATCTAGGCAATCACCTAGAGGAATGGTGTGGCCAGCCCTCTCTAGGTTCTCCTCATCCTAGATCATCTGATCTCTCCTCCCCCTGTCTCTGGTAACATCTCTACCTACTGCACTACTGCTGCCCCCTATGGTCCTGCCATGACCATGACAAGGCATCTGCTTATCCCGAGGCTCGATCATCTTCCTCTTCCCCCTCTGGTCATCATCACCTCCAAAGGCCATCTATGAAACAAATATAGATCCAAATAAGAAATTGTACAAAAGGGGTATAGAAGAACACTTTTAAAACACTCTGGATAGATGAGATGATTCAAATCTCGGGTTAGGAAAGCACCCTGTACCAATCTGGTCAGAGGGTACGGCACTGCCGCACCCTAGGAGTGGCACTGCCGCACCTAGTGTTTCACCTCTCCCACAATTCATTTCTTCTCAACTATTCAGACTATTTCTCAACCATTCTTCTAAACCACTAGACAATCTCAGAATGAGTAGACCTAAACAAATACATGGAGTTGTCTACAATGTAGGTAAAGTAGCTACAAGTTTAAGATAGAAATACATCTAGTGCACAAATCCAATCAAAACAGAGAGTCATCGATGGAACAACATCTATATTTATATATTCATTCTGTTGAGTGCGGCACTGCCGCACCCAACATGTGGCACTACCATGGGTACAGATGAGGCTCAACCAATGAATCTTTGTTTTGATTTAATTCATTCATCAAACCAGTTTCTACCCTAATCATGCAGTCACTAGAAACCATCATTCAACAAAGATAGAGCTCCATGGCATAGATCGAGACTAGGTTAGGGTTTCACCTTGATTTACACGGATTGAGGAGGAAAGGAAGAGAATGGCTCTGTCCATGAACTTTGGCTGCTACAGGTGACAATGAGGAAGAGCACCAGCAGGCCGTGGCAGTGCCGGAGGCGGCGGCGCGGCACTGGACAATGGGCGACGGCGGCTGCTCTGTGCGGGCGGTAGATAAGAGAGGCAGTGGCTGCTGGGGTGAGAAAAGGAGAGGGTTACCCTAGGGGGCAGGTAAATAAGAGATAAGATGTGGGCCCCCATGGTAACAGCTGATATGGGCTGAATTTCCAGTTGAAATTCAAAGTGCGGCACTACCGCTCGCCACACGCAGCGCTGCTGTAGTGCGGCACTACCGCACTCCCTAGTACAATAAATTTAGCTACTAACTAAATACATATATATATATAGGATATGGACACATATCTCAAGCACACTATGATCAGCAACAAATAATCAATACAAACAATGATCATAATGCACTTGTTTCTTATGATAAACATTTTGAAGCACAATATTTAAACCTTTCCAATTCATTTCTCCTATCCATGCTAGTTCATCAATCAAGGTGTTCTATAGTTCAAACCATGTTACGAGAATCAAGTAAATTTAGCTCACTACGCAAAGCACAAACCTTGACTCATCGAGAGGCTTAGTGAAGATATCGGCTAGTTGCTTTTCGGTGCTCACATGGTGAATTTCGATATCTCCTTTGGCTTCGTGGTCTCTCAAGAAATGATGTCGGATGTCTATGTGCTTAGTTCTTGAGTGGCTTACGGGATTATTGGCTAACTTTATGGCACTTTTGTTGTCACACAAAAGTGGGATTTTAGTGAAGTGACATCTAAAATCTTGAAGGATTTGCCTCATCCAAAGTAGTTGAGCACAACATGCACCGGCTGCAACATACTCGGCCTCGGTGGTGGAAAGGGCAACACAATTTTGCTTTTTAGAACTCCAAGACACTAGGGACTGTCCAAGGAATTGACATGTCCCCGAAGTGCTTTTTCGATCTACTTTGCAACTGGCGTAATCGGAATCTGAATACCCAAGTTGATCAAACCTAGAGCCCTTAGGATACCACAAGCCAAGGTTAGGAGTGTGTATTAAATATCTCAAGATTCTCTTAACGGCCACTAAGTGACACTCTTTTGGGTTAGCTTGAAATCTAGCACACATGCACACACTAAGAATAATATTGGGCCTAGATGCGCACAAATAAAGT
Organism: Miscanthus floridulus; assembly: GCF_019320115.1. Lineage (NCBI taxonomy): Eukaryota > Viridiplantae > Streptophyta > Magnoliopsida > Poales > Poaceae > Miscanthus > Miscanthus floridulus. The sequence goes on along the minus strand of NC_089580.1, from coordinate 66,614,710 downwards.
AGAGAGCCAATCATGGGGCGATATACCTTAGTATCCATGAACTTCCCTTTATCATTGAGATCTAAATATCCATTGGTTGGCATGGGAGTTTTGATAGGCTTGGCATTCACCATGTCAAACTTCTTGAGCATATCATGGGTGCACTTCGTTTGGCTAATAAAAGTTCCATCCTTCACTTGCTTGATTTGAAATCCAAGGAAGAACTTTAATTCACCCATCATGGATATCTCAAATCTCTTGGTCATGATCCTACTAAATTCCTCGCAAAAAAGAATGATTAGTACTACCAAATATTATGTCATCGACATATATTTGGCACACAAATATATCTTTGCCAACTTTGTGAGTAAAAAGGGTAGGATTGGCTTTGCCTATTTCAAAGCCTTGTTTAAGCAAGAATTCCTTAAGGCATTCATACTATGCTCTTGGTGCTTGCTTAAGCCCATAGAGCGCCTTTTGGAGTTTGTAGACATGGTTGGGAAACTTGTGATCTTTAAAGCCCGGTGGTTGCTCAACATAGATAAGTTCTTGAATAGGGCCATTGAGAAATGCACTCTTCACATCCATTTGATATAGCTTGAAGTCGTGATGAGCGGCATAGGCTAGAAGCATTCTAATTGCTTCAAGTCTTGCCATCGGTGCATATGTTTCTTCAAAGTCCAAGCCCTCTACTTGAGTGAAACCTTAAGCAACCTACCTTGCCTTGTTCCTTGTCACCACTCCATTCTCATCTTGCTTGTTGCGGAAGATCCACTTGGTGCCAATGACATTGGTATTGGGTCGTTCCATCAAAGTCCACACTTGGTTTGTTTCAAAGTTATTGAGCTCTTCTTGCATGGCCATCACCCAATCTAGGTCTCCAAGTGCTTGTTCTACCTTAAGAGGCTTCAAAGAGGAAACAAAATGAGTAATATTAACAAAAGTTTGCTAAATGTGAACAAGTTGTTACCCCCTTTCGAAGACTCCCAAGGATGTTATCAATGAGATGATCCCGTTGTATTGTTTGCCTTAGCCTTGGATGCTCAATGGCCTCTTATTCATCTTCTGGATCTTCATCATCATCTTGCTCAAATATGGGTTGTATGTTTTGTCCATGAGCTGGAGTCGAATCAGCTGTTGCTGACTACGTAGGTGCGGCACTGCTGCATGCAGGAGTTGTAGCAGGTGTTTGCTACAGTGTAGCATCAGGTACGTCAACGGAAATAGGTGCAGCAACAACTTGAGGAACCATCACTTCAGTGACTTCATCTTCTTGTGGTCTAATATTACCAATAGTCAATTGCTTAATTACTTCACAAGGTGGATCCTCCTTTCCTACAACACTTGAATCAACTTGCTCCACTTGAGAATCATTAGATTCATCAAATGTCACATCTTCCGCAATCTCAACTCTCCCAGAGGTTTTGTTGAAGACACGGTAGGCATGTTCATTTGATCCATAACCAAGAAGAAAACCTTCATCAACTTTAGGTGCAAACTTAGAGGTTTTGGGTTTCTTGTTAAGTATAAAACACTTGCACCCAAACACTCTAAAGTAAGACACCTTAGGCTTGTTATCGATTAGAAGCTTATATGAAGTTTTCTTCAACTTCTTGTCTAGGTAGAGGCGGTTGATGGCATGGCAAGCGGTGTTGACGGCTTCACACCAAAAGATATTCGGCGTCTTGTACTCATCTAGCATTGTCCCTGCCATGTCAATGAGTGTACGATTCTTCCTCTCTACTACATCATTTTATTGAGGGGTATATGGAGTTGAAAACTCATGCTTGATGCCCTCTTCATCAAGAAACTACTTAACTAGAGTATTCTTGAATTCGGTCCCATTGCCACTTCTCACTTTCTTGATGGAAAGACCAAACTCCTTTTGAGCTCTTCTAACAAATATCTTCACCTTCTCTTTAACTTGGCACTTGTCATGCAAGAAAAATACCCAAGTGAAACGGGAATAGTCATCAACAATAACAAGACCATATTTGTTACCCCTGATACTTAGGTAGGTGACCGGTCCAAAGAGAACCATATGTATTAGCTCCAATGGTTGCTTGGTGGTCATGATGCTCTTTGGTGGGTGAGGTACCCCAACTTGCTTTCTGGCTTGACAAGCACTACAAATCCTATCTTTCTCAAAGTGAACATTTATTAGTCCAAGGATGTGTTCATCTTTTAGAAGTTTGGCCAAGTTCCTCATCCCAACATGGGCTAGTCGGCGATGCCAAAGCCAACCCATGCTAGATTTTGCCACTAAACAAGTCTCAAACTTAGCTTTACTTTTGTTGAAATCAACTAAGTAAAGCTTGTTCTTTAATCGACCCGTAAAGACAATACATGAATCCTCCCTTCTAAAGACTTCCACACCCTTATCCATAAAGAGACAATTATAGCCCATCTCACACAATTGAGAAATGGACAACAAGTTGTAACTTAACGAATCAACATGCAATACATTTGTAATTGAATGCTCAAGGGTTATAGCAACTTTACCGAGACCAATCACATCTCCCTTTGAATTGTCTCCAAAGACAATATTTTCATTTGAGTGCATCATCGGGGATTATGATGAGAACATACTCCTTTCTCCGGTCATGTGATTTATACATCCGCTATCAAGCACCCAACTTGATCCACCGGAGGAGTATGCCTACAAAACAAGTTTAGTTGCTAGGTTTAGGCCCCCAATTTGACATGGGGCCTTCCATGTTAGTTACAAGAAACTTAGGAACCCAAATAGAAGTATTCTTATATATGTTGGTTTCCTTTCTAACATATTTGGCAACCACTTTTCTACTGTTGTTGTTCTTCAAAACAAAGCATGATGTCAAGCTTTGTCGAGGTGCATAGGTCTTTGGTTGATATGCATACTTGTTCTTGTTGCCCCACATTGATTCCTTGGGCTTCTGGAAAACCTATTTTTGCTAGAACACCTTCTTCTTGGGCTTAGTTTGATTAGGAAAAAAATTGGTAGCCTTTCCATTTTTGTGGGGCGTGGCACTACCGCCCTTCACCACAGCACTGCCATTGCACGGCACTATCGCTCAGGGATGCTGCACTGCCATGGTCTGTGCAGGCTAATCTATATCAATTTTGCCCTTCCTCTCAAACTACACACACTCATAGCCATTCACTATCCTTCTTCCATTTGTCTTGGCTCCTTTTGTGTGTCCAAGCCCATGCTTGATCGAGGGATGCCTTCCTTGCTTGAATTGTGGCCCTTTTAATTCATCATTCTTTTTGTCATTAGATTGGGTCTCACCCATCCACCCTTTTTCAATGATTTCATTGAGCCTAGCTATCTCCTTTCTCATAGCCTCCATGTTTGCAAGGTTAGTGGAATAGGCATTCAAATCAAGATTAAAACATTTTCCACAACCTTGACTAGTGGAATGAGTAGAGATTTCCTTTGCCTTAGGGAGATGTGAGTTGCTATCCCAAAGAATGTCATATTGCATCTCAAGTTCTTTGTGCTTTTCATCCAAGTCACAATACTTTTTCTTGAGAGCTTTATTTGCTTTCTTTGTAATAGCATGGTACTCTTGCTCTTTGGCCAAAGCCTTCGCAAGGATTTTACCTCACTTGTCTCTAATGCAAGAGCTTCTTTGCTAGCAATGTAGAGATCCTCTTGTTGGATAAGAGTCTCTTCTCTAGATTCTAGCTCAACTTCGACACTCTCTAAATCCTCCATTAGCTTAGTGATGAATAATTTGGTCTTTCCATCCAAATTTTTAGTTATCATCTTTATTTCTTAATCACTAGATTTATCATCACTAGAGCTATCACTAATATCACTACTAGAGATATCACTAGGAGGTGGAGGAGATTTGGCCTTCGATTTGGATTTTACCTTCTCACGCTTTGCTATAAGACAAATGTGAGGAGAGTAGTAGTCATCATCGGACATGTCATTGAAGAGCCTTGGTGTAGGGGATAACATGTGAATAGCAATAGTTGCAACCTTCTCATCCTCTTCACTTGTGCTCTCTTTAGTTGAGTCCCATTCATGCCCAATGTGAGCCTCTCCCATGTTCTTCTTGCTTTTCCTACGTTCGACCTTGTCCTCTTTTTTGTCCTTCTTGTATTTGTTGTCCTTGATCTCATATGGACACTTGGCAATGAAGTGATTGGTGCTTCCACAATTGTAGCATGTCCTCTTTTTCTTGTTTGGAAAGCTTCTCTTCACTATCTTGTAGCCTTGCTTCTTTAGCCCCTTATGAAACCTCTTCATAAAGAGAGCAACATCATCAATCTTCTTATATTGATCATCATCATTTTTACTTTTACTTGAAGATGATGTAGTCTCTACTCTTTCTTGAACTTGCTTGCTTGCTTTGGGCTTGCTAGTTGAAGCTTGTCGATTGATCTTGGACTTGCTTGTAGAGCCTTGCTTGCTTGATTTGTTGGCCTTGAGAGCTACATCTTTGATCTTGATGCCCTCTAGCTTTGCTTGCAATTCTCCAAGTTTCTTCCTCTCATTTGCTTCTTCTCTTTGCATGTCAAAAGTCAAGATCCTCCCAAGTACATCATTTGGTGTGAAGTACTCAAACTTCTTCTTGTCTCTAATTAGAGTGACTACAGTCTCATTTCTAGGTGAATAAGCTTCCAACATAATATTGACAACTTTGTGATCATCTAGCTCATCACAACCATAGCCTCTAATCTTGCCCACCATTGTCATCAACCTATCAAACATCTCTTGTGGCCCCTCTCCATCCAAGATTACAATCCAGTTGAGCTTTGACATCAACAAGTCAATTCTTGTCTTTCTCACTTTGTCAACCCCTTCATGTGCTAGGTGCAAAGTGTCCCATATTTGCTTGGCAACATCAACTCCAATCACTCGATTGTACTCATCACCATCCAAGGCACTAAGCAACACACTTGTGGCTTGACCATTGAGGTGAATGATTCTCATCTCTTCTAGTGTTGGGTTCTTGGGATCAACCGGTGGCTCAAATCCATTACAAACAATCTTCCAAATGCCGAGGTGAAGACCTATAAGATAGGCTCTCATCAAGTGCTTCCACTTGGTTAGTCCCATTGAAATGAGGTAACTTACCCATGGGCACATTAATGAAAGACCTCCAATCATGGTTAGTCATAGGAATAGAAGAATAGTTAAAGGATACGGTGGCATATTTGTTATTGTCAGCCTTGTCCTTTTCTTTCTTCTCCTTCTTGTTCCCCTTCGACACTTGGTATGACTCATCATAATCTCCATCTTCAGAACTACTTGATATGCTTGATGATGTACTTGTTGCCTTCTCTTCTTCTTCCTTCTTCTTCCTAGCTTCTCTTCTTTTTCTTCTTGCTTCTCGCTTGAGCCTTCTTTCTTCTTTTCTTTGCTTCTTGTCCTCTAACCGCTATTCCTCCTTCTTCTCTCTTGCTTCTCTTTTTAGCTTTCTTGCCCCCTTCCTTCTTCTTCTCTCATTCTCATTGAGAGCTCTTTCAGCATCGGTAGCTTCAAGATGTGGTAGTGTGGTGTTGCTTGCTGTCGACGCACTTAGCTCACTGCTGTTCGTGTCAACATCCACCCGCTTCACGCCACTAGTTCCTTCTCCGGGCTCCATACCTCACATAGTGAAGCGTATATGAGGTTACCCGCTCTAATACCACTTGTAGGATCTCTGGTTGGCCTAGAGGGGGGTGAATAGGCCTATCAAAACAAACACTCAAACTTTTATCAAATTCATCCTACGGCACTGCCTCACCTACTCAACTTTAAAGCCAACCGATATTTGCATTAGATGAAAAAACAATCCCATGAAAGACCATGAACAAACACTCTTATTAAGCAAGGCTAGTTTTGTAAATATGTCAACAGAATATGCTCGACAGTCCACCAAGGGGTATCCCACGATGGTAGATTTGTCAGTGGGGATGCGCGTAATCAGGAACCAGATGGTAACACAAGGCGCAGAGACAGCGATTTAGATAGGTTCAGGCCGTCTGATCGACGTAATACCCTACGTCCTGTGTCTTTGGTGCATTGTATTGATCTGTATGTAGATCCGATCTGATAGATCCTGATGAATCCTATCCGCTAGGGGACCCCTACCTCTCCTTATATACTCTGGAGGAGGTAGGGTTACAAGTAAAGTAGCCTATTTGGTACTGTAACAACCCAAAAATCCATACACCAAAAATATCAACTACAAAAATTTTCTGTTTTTAACCCCATGTGATGATGAGTGACATTTGTAGGAGCTAACCCTAAGTGTTGCATTAGTCATAAGCATAGCATGTCACTTGTTGTATAGGTGTGTGTGTTTAGAATCCCTAACACCTACATTCTTGCATGCATTTTAATTCTAAACAAGTGAGTTGCTTTTATTGATCTTTTGTTGTGCAAATAAAAGAGAAAGGAAAACAAAATAGAAGAAAGAATGAATAAAAGAGAAAGGAAAGAATAGGGAGCAGCAGCAGCCTAGGCCTACTTGGCCTTGCGAACCAGCCCGCCTGCCCTCCCACACGCGCACGTGGCCCATGAAGCCGGCCCAGCAACGCCCTACCACCCGCGCGCGCATAATCCACTGACGAGCCGGACCCACCCGTCAAACGTCACGCACCGCACGTCGCCGCATCACGACAAGCTGACAAACGGGCCCCCTCTATCCGCCGCCCAGCTACAGCGTCGTCGTCTTCCCCACGCTCCCTCCACCACGCGACCGAAAGCCGACCGCGAAGCAGGCACGGGCCTGGGGTCACACAAATCGCATGACCTTGTTTTCCCCTTGCGCCGCGCCTACGCTACCACACGCGAGCCGTCGGATGCGCTCGGCGCATCACCACCGCCCATCGATGTCCGCCATTGAAGCCCTTGGAGCTCGGCTATAAAAGCCAACGTCCTTGAACCCTAACCCTCATCCCGTTCGTCGCCGTCGCTGGTGGCACAACACCACACCACGACAAGTCGAGAGAGAGGGAGGAGGGAGAAGCACGGAGGAGAAGGAGGCAGCTGCAGGGAGGAGCTCACCGGATCTAGGAGCGCCGCCCCGATCAGCTACAGCGACGTAGCTGCTCGGCAACGCACTGCATCGCCACATCACGGCCTCGCCTCGCCACTGCACCGCCATCCTACCACCACGAACCCTACGGTGAGCCAACTTGCTAAGACCACCTCCCTAGCCAAATGGAACGCGCACCACCATGATCAAAACCTTGCTGAAGCTTTGAGCTCTGGCCTAGCCCAACTGGTTAGCTAAGGAGACCGCCATGGCCACGCGTACCGGGACCCAGGACACATCGTGCACGTTGTCATCAGCCAAAAGGAGGACCCTAGCCATGACGTAGTACATCGGAGCAGGAGCGCACAAGCATGAGCATGCTCACCATGGCCGGGAGCACAACCATGGCGAGACCACCACGTCTTCTACGTCGCGGTAAAGGCGACGTTGACACACCAACTGGCCCCGCCATGACGAGAGTCACGCCGCACCCACCTTAGCCAAGGAAGAAGCCCACCGGAGCCCTGCGTTGCCACACCGCACCTTGTCGGAGCGCCACCGCCTCTGTTTTGCCTTCACCACTATGGCCAGAGCCACCGGGAGCACCAGGAGCTCCTTCAACATGCCCACCATGGCCATAGAAGCACCATGCAGCTCACATGCTTCTCCAACTGGACTCTCGTTACCACCACATCCCTGTCCATGCACGCCGACGGACCCATGCCACCGTTCACCGTGGCCGGGACCCTTGGAAGCCCCAGCCGCCACCTTGACCCCACCACTACACTCATCGAGGCTTGGCGACGCTTTTGCCTACCTTAACCGCGCACCAGTACCGCCCGAGAGGCTCACCGGTGACCTCACCACCGGTGGAAGCCCTGTCGGGGAAGAGCTGGGGATTTTTCTCCCGTCGACCACGCCGACCACTCCAACAACGACCCCGTCGACCACACCGACCACTCCGACCACGACCCCGTCGACCCCGCCGACCACTCCGACCACGACCACATCGACCACACCCTGAGCAGCTTCGTTGAGCAGCTCCGACCACGACCCCACCGACCACTTCGACCACGACCACGTCGACCACACCCCGAGCAGCTCCACCGAGCTCCAATCACGACCACGTTGAGCATGTGAACTGAACCCTGGGAAGGAGTAAGTGGACCAAGTCCTTCAAAGACCGGCTCAGTAGTTTGTGGACCAACGCTGGCGGGTTCACCATGAACCGCGCCTCACCTATGCTCGTGGACCACGGCCCATTAATGGCCCAGCAAGATGACGTGGTCGAACCAGCATGCGCCACGTGGTGGACCAAGGTCCAGCCCGTATCTAGGCTCAACCGGCCCAGTTTGGGCCTGACCTGTATTGACCATTGAACGGTCGATGTTGACCGTTGCTAGGGCCACATGTCAGTGACTGTGATTCGTTGAACGTTGACTCACCGGTTGACTTGACATTCACTTAGACCAGACCCACATGTCAGTGACACCGTCAGCAGGACCCACCTGTCAGCCAAGGTTTAGTTCTGATAACACCACGCCGACGTCATGCCAACGATGTGACCACGCCAGCGTCGGGGACCTCGGTGATCTCTCCGACCACTTCGGCGATCCCTCTGACCACTTCGGTGACCTCTCCGACCACCTCACCAGCTGTTTCACCACTCCAAGTTCCCACACGTCATGTGAACTAGTCACAGCATGGCACGTGTCAGCCCAAGATTAATTCAACCTTTTCCCATTGAACAAGAATGATTGAAACTTCGGAAATTCATAACTAATTCATATGAACTCAGAAAAACACCAGACCAGGACCAAAATTCATCGAGCCCTACGCAATAAACCCATGTTTTCTTATTGCTTCTTTGTGATATTCTTTAGACATCGCTAACGCGACTATAATGCGATCATTTGCAGACTCAGAGGAGAACTAGACGGACGATGACCGAGAGTACCGTGAGGAGTATGGAGACGACTATACTAAAGGTGCCACATCCCACCCAATCTCGTAGCACCCATTACGCATGGCTTATGTAGAACTGCTATTGCTTTACTTTAATGTTATATACACACTATGATAGGAATTGCATGGAAGTATGCTTTCTTGATGATCTTTACCTTGATGCAACCTTACCCCTGCTCACCCTGCTGATAGGCTAGTCACACGCTCGATGCTATATTTCATTGCTTATCACTACTACTATGCTTGCACTACATTGATGCGTGGTAGGAAACTAGTGTCATCGGGACTATGGGGGAGAGTGCTGCGTGTATGACTTGGGTGCATGGAGGGTGAGGGTTGTGTCTACTGAGCTGGAATAACGATGAGCCTGGGGTGAGTCTTGCCATGTGGTGCTACCTGGGCACTTGGATATGGAATACCTGTGGTGGGTAAATGGTAATTGGAGGTGGCCTCGGGTGTGAACCTCGGAGAGGTGGAGCCTAGGGTAGAGGTGCTGTGGTGTCACGGTAATTGGAAACCCTGATGAAGACATTCTAGCTTGGTCATCCCTAAGGACTTACTAGTACTCAGATTCACCGGGAAGCCTTACATCCCACTCGCCCTATATGGTGCGGGACGGTCGGACTACTTGGTAGAGCGGTGCCACTACTGCTAGGCGAACGTGTGCAAGGAGGTATGGGGTGCGCGGTTCCCCCCCCCCCCCCCACACCCTATCGAGACTTTAGGAGGCCTTGTGGACCCGGCTCCTGACATCTGGAGGGCCCCGGCTCTGTCTATGACTCACAGTATCAGCCATCCCAGACTAGACTTGGGATGTTCTAGGGCTGAGAAGTAGGGTGGCATCGTTCTAGGCTAGCAAGTGACTAGAATTCTACCTAGGAGATTCTAGACTCCAAGGATGGCTAATCTTGTGGGCATGTAAAACCTCTGCAGAGTGTATGGTTGATCGATCGATACATATGCCGACTTGTCAGCTATGGACCTTTCCTAGGTTTCGCTTAAACTAGATAGAGAGATGAGTCCTTCTCTTCTTCCCCCATGAGAGAGTGTCGGTCGTAGCCAGGGGCTATGGGCCTTGAGACAGTGCCGAGAGGGAGTTGGCCTATCGACTGAGCGATGGTATGGTTATGGTATGATGATGGTGTGGAGATGGTGGTATATCGATCCCAGGATCGAAACCTGGCTCAGGAAAGGGAATGGGGTGGAATGTGTGTGGGAATAGTGTTAAAAGTTAACCAACTATTATTATATACTTGATATGCTACTACATAGGAAACCTCAGCCTTATAGGTTCCTTTGATTATATCCAACTTGCATCCAATTTCCACAAAGCAAATGCTCATAGGGTTGAGAGTGGCTAGTACAAATCGTACTGATAAATTTTGGCACACAGGTTCTGCTGAGGAGTATAGCTCCGAGGAGTTTGACTGTTGAGGGGTTCGTGCCTACGCTCGAGTTTGGCGATCTTATCTTCAAGTTGTTTCTAAATGAATGCTACATTTGATTCCGCTAATGCGGCGATGTAATAATTTATGTAATTCCACACTATTTGTACTCTGATATTATCGTTGTATGGATGTGATATTCGACTGGAATTTGGGTAATATGATCTACAATGGTCTTATTACACTTCGACGCTGTGGATTTCCCTTCGCAGAAATCAGGGTCGCTTCAGTTGGTATCAGAGCCATACTTGACCATAGGACGAAACCCTTAGGAATGGATGATAGAATATGACATAAACAACCCTTCTTTCGGTTATATACTGACCCTGCATTTACTTTTATGCAAGGCTCATCTATTATTGACCTGCTAACACCTGTTTCCATAAAACATGCAGATGGCAACGAACATCGACTGGCCGCCTCTAGGACTGCTGCCTCTGGACCACGCTAAGCTTACCTTCGACCTACGTGAGCTCAGGGGTTTTGTACAGACCCTCTACTGAGTTCTCGTCATGTTAGGTGTCCCCGATGAGCTTGTCAAGGTCACCTGCACTGGGAAGCCAGCTCAAGGAGGAATCGAAGGACCGATGGTCACCTCAGTCGAGTTCCCAGCTAGCATTACCTTACCTTCTGTCCCAGCTTTCACCGAGTTGACTATAGAGGACACAGTCGAGGAGGGACTGCAAGCTATCTCACACAAGGCACTTCACAGAGTGATGAAGGACCACTATGAGCACCTGAAGATGATAGAGTTCCATCTACTTCCCTAGGCCCTCGACCTCAGCCTTACCCCTAGTGAGCAGAGTTTCGCAGCCGGCAAAGTTATCCTTGCCGAGGAGGACAGATGCCTTCGCGTCTCAGCTATCCACCTACTGGAGCAGGATAGGTACGTGACCCAGCTGGAGCAGAGGAGACATTAGGACTAGGCCCTTCTGTGGGAGTATCAGGAGTGAGACTCACAGGGAGCATAGGAGCGAGCTAGTCTACTGGAGACAGTTGCCAAGCTACAGGACGAGCTCAACCATTGTGAAGAAGTCCACAGAACCGAGGTCACAGACTTACAGGACAAAGCCACTGACCTAGGCAATAGGAACTGCTACCTGGACAGCAAGGTCTTAGAGTTACAGAGAGAGTTGGACGATAAGAAGGCCGAGTTCAACTACAGAGGAGACAGAGAGAGATCCAAGGGGATTGATATGTTGAAGATCTAGTCTCGGAACAAGACCATGACTCAAGAGCTAGAGGAGTCTAGGAAGAAGGCCATTCACAACCAGGGTCACCTGATCAAGGCACTCAGGTAGACCGAGTACCTACAGGACAAGTGTGAGAGGACATGGCAGGCTTGGCAGAAGTCTGACAGGAAGCGCCTCAGGGAGATGAAGGGTATGTGGGATCAGCTACCCAAGGAGATTTGCAGCAAGACGAAGCCTAGGATAGAGGAGTTTGAGTTAGCCCCAACTCGCCTCAACCTAGACGCCTGCCCTACCCTACCTGGAGCCAAGCCTACTAAGGAGCTCGCTGAGGCCCTGAAGTACATGTCCTGACTTCACAAGTCTGACGAGGAGATCGAGATCGAGAACAGTTGTATCCTAGCTACGGTGTACGAGTTAGAGTACAATGACCCTGCATGGTCATGAGTCATGTTAGTAGCTTCCATAAGTTGTACCCCATGATGTACCCCTTATGAGATGTATTATGAGACATTATGCGTAGAACGATTCTCGCAAATCTTCAAGTGTAGCTACTGGAGATGATGCTATGTAATAAAACCCATGTAATGAAAGTTTTGGATCTTATTGCATCTTATGGATCTTATTGCTTCTTTGTAATGAGTGTTGGATAGTATAAGTGTTTTTCTTTAAATCGTCAAAATCATGTAATCGTACTAAACTATAAGCACTTATGGCACAAGCACTAAGATTCCTATGATCCGTGTTGCAGATGCCGAACCACCGATCTAATCGTCTAATAAACCATGGACGTGCACCCACCCCCGAACCAGCCGAACCAAATGGGGGGCATGGTGGCAACAACCATGGCCGTGGTCGTGGCCATGGACATGGAGGGATACCCTTCCACCTAGAGAATACCCCACCGCCTGAGGAGAACATTCCACCACCACCACCACCGAACCTGGCAGAAGTAATGGCACAACAGACCCAGCTTCTTGCAGCTCTTGTTGAAGGAGCAAACCGTCGCCAGGGAGGTCAACAGAATGACTTCCAAAGGAAGCTTGAAGGATTTCTGAAGCTAAGGCCACCTACCTATGATGGCACCGACCCTAACCCACTTGTAGCCGATGACTGGCTCAAGGAGATGGAGAAGAAGCTTGACCTCACTACATTCACCGACGATGAGTGTGTTGGAGCTGCTACACACCAGCTCACAGGTGCAGCACGCGCCTGGTGGGAAACAGTTTTAGTGATTCCCATGAGGACCCTGCCAACATCTCGTGGGATGAGTTCACCAAAGCATTCACTGAGTATCACATTCCCAAGGGTGTCATGGAGGCCAAAGCTGAGGAGTTCTGCAACATCAAGATGGGAAAGGACAGGGTGACTGAGTACACTACTTGTTTCACCAATCTTCTTCGCTATGCACCTCCCTATGTTGTGAACTCTGAGAAGGAGAAGCTATACTATTACCGCAAGGGACTTAACCCGCACATCAAGCTGAAGTTTGGTGGTATTGAGAGTAACACGTTACGTGCTCTGGTAGATCACTGCATCCAGATTGAGAAGGACCGTGCTGAAGCTGGAGAGGAGTACAGGGAGAGGAAGTGTAAGCCTGAGGAGTCCTTTCGTGGACGGGATCGCAAGAGGTTCCGTAGAGATGCACCATCTAGGGAACACTCTTGCCACAACAGGGATGACAACCCTAGATCGAGTAGGGGTAGTGGAGGCTACACCACCAAATACTCCCGCCCTGCTCAAGATCGCTACACCCGGGACCGTTATGCTTAGGACCGCAACACTCAGAATCATTTCAACCGTCCCCGCTCAGCAAATGAACGCCCAGCACAGAACCGCTCTGCACCAGGCACTAGAAACTGGAAGGCACCCACGCCAACCCCTACAGGCGGTGCGCCTTTCACCTGCTTCACTTGTGGCCAACCGGGTCACAGAGCCACCGAGTGCCCTCAGAACTTAGCTGCTCAGAAGTCTCAGTTCAAGGGATCTGCTACTCATGGACGTCTCAACCATCTAGACACTGAGGAAGCATAGGCTGCCCCTGATGTTGTGTACGGTATGTTTTTAGTTAATGGCAATACTGCATCAGTTTTATTTAACTCTAGAGCAACTTGTTCTTACATATCATCCAAGTTTGCACGAGAGCATGACCTGCCTATAACCCCACATGGAAAGCCTATCATCACCAGCTCACCTTTAGGAGACCTAAAGTGTACCCACATCTGTAAGAGAGTGAGTCTTACCATCGAGGGTCTTACCTTTAAAGCCAACCTAACCCTATTACCTTCCACTAACCTAGACATTATCTTAGGTATGGACTGGCTAACAATTCACCAAGGTCTCATATCATGTTCACCTAGATACGTCCAAGTGACCCACCCATCAGGTCAAGTCATTAGATGTGAACCTCAATCCGGAAAGTCCACTTCTATCCTATGTGCCCTTAAAGCAAGTTCAGAATCACAAAAAGAGGAGAAGACAGTTCAAGATGTGCCTGTGGTGAGAGACTACCCCGATGTATTCCCTGAAGAATTACCGGGTATGCCACCAGACCATGATGTAGAGTTCATCATTAATCTCTTGCCAGGAATAGGACCCATGCCAAGAGACCCTATCGCATGTCAGTTGATGAACTGGCCGAGCTCAAGAAATAGCTTGATGAGCTCATCTCGAAGGGATATATCAGACCCAGTGCTTCACACTAGGGATCCCATGTTCTGTTTGTTAAGAAGAAGGATGGCTCGATGAGAATGTGCATTGATTACCGAAACTTGAACGCAGTCACCATCAAGAACAAGTACCCCCTGCCAAGAATTGATGATCTGCTTGATCAGCTTTGAGGTGCCAAGTATTTCTCCAAGATTGATCTCAGATCCGGCTATCATCATATAAAGATTTGAGAGAGTGACATCCCGAAGACAGCTTTTGTGACTAGGTATGGGCAGTTTGAGTTCACCGTGGTGTCCTTTGGACTCACGAATGCTCCCGCATACTTCATGAACATGATGAATAAGGTTTTCATGGATGAACTGGATAAGTTCGTGGTAGTATTCATTGATGACATTCTTGTCTATTCACCCACCGCTGAAGAACATGAACATCATCTGAGAACCGTGCTTGAGAAATTAGCCCAACATCAGCTCTACGCAAAGTTTAGCAAATGCGAGTTTTGGCTACAGAAAGTTGCCTTCCTAGGCCATGTACTATCAGCTGAAGGTGTTGTAGTTGACCCAGCTAAGATTGAGGCTGTGAAAGAGTGGGATCAACCCTGTAATGTGACAGAAGTCAGAAGTTTCTTGGGATTAGCTGGATATTATCGTTGATTCATTGAGAACTTCTCCAAGATAGCCCGTCTAATGACCAACCTTCTAAAGAAGACTAAGGAGTTTGAATGGACGCCCGAGTGCGAACAAAGCTTCCAGGAATTGAAACAGAAGCTTACCACAACTTCTGTGCTAGCATTGCCTGATATCAGTAAAGATTTCATGGTCTATTGTGATGCATCCTGTCAAGGACTTGGTTGTGTGTTGATGCAAGGAGGAAGAGTGATAGCTTATGCTTCTTGACAGTTGAAGGAACACGAGAACCGTTACCCTACTCATGATCTTGAGTTAGCAGTAGTTGTGCATGCCTTGAAGATCTGGAGACACTACTTGATAGGCAACAAGTGTGATATCTATACGGATCACAAGAGCTTGAAGTACTTTTTCACTCAAGAAGATCTAAATATGAGGCAACGCCAATGGCTAGAATTGATCAAGGATTATGACCTGGAAATTCACTATCATCCGGGAAAAGCTAATGTAGTCGTAGATGCTCTCAGTCGCAAGAGTTACTGTCACACCTTGATCACTGAATCCGTACCACCCGAGCTCAAGGAAGAGATTGAGGATTTTCAACTAGAGATACTACCGTATGGCTTGTTGAATGAGCTCCATGTGCAGTATGATCTCACATATCGTATCCGTCAAGCTCAGAAAAGTTGCGAAGAGACCGAATATCTCCGTGGTCTGATGAAACTAGGCTACAAGACCAACCACCAAGAAGATGAACAAGGAACCATCTAGTTCAAGAACAGAATCTGTGTTCCATCTGACCCAGTACTGCGAGGGGAAATTCTATTAGAAGCTCATGATTCCAAGTACTGTATTCACCCTGGAGGTTCAAAGATGTATCAAGACTTGAAGAAACACTTCTGGTGGAAAGGCATGAAGACAGATATTGCAGGACATGTGGCATGATGTGACACCTGTAATAGAGTCAAGGCTGAACATCAAAGGCCTGTAGGTTTGTTAAAGCCTCTTGACGTTCCCGAGTGGAAGTGGGAGAGCATATCCATGGATTCATAGCTGGATTGCCCCATTCACAGAGAGGCCATGATTCCATCTGGGTGATTATTGATTGCTTGACCAAGATTGCTCACTTTGTACCAGTTAAGACCAAGACCAATGCCGAAAGATTAGTAGATCTATATGTTGAGCATATTCTCAGACTGCATGGAGCTCCCTCTAGTATTGTATCTGATCGTGGTCCTTAGTTTGTGTCCTGATTCTAGGAAGCTCTGCACAAGTCCATTGGAACCAAACTCGATTTCGGTACCGCTTATCACCCACAGACAGATGGACAGACAGAACGAGTAAATTAGATCTTAGAAGACATGCTTCGCGCTAGTGTACTGAATTATGGCTCCGATTGGGAGAAATGTCTACCCTATGCAGAGTTCTCTTACAACAACAGCCACCAAGCCAGTATTAAGATGTCGCCATTTGAAGCTCTGTATGGCAGACCATGTAAGACACCTTTGATGTGGTCCCAACCAGGAGAAAGATCGTTCTTTGACTCCGCTAAGATACAAGATGCTGAAGAAGGAGTTGCTCAAGTGAAGGAGAATTTGAGAATTGCTCAAAGTCGATACAAGAGCTATGCTGACAAAAGAAGAAGAGAACTTGAGTTCAATATGGGAGATTTTGTCTATCTCAAGGCATCCCCGCTACGTGGAACTGTCAGATTCCATGTGAAAGGAAAACTTGCCCCTAGATTTGTTGGCCCATACAAGATTTGCAAGAGGATTGGAAAGCTCGCCTACAAACTTGAGCTACCCGAGGAATTGATGGGTGTACATCCCGTATTCCATGTCTCACAACTACGCAAGTGTTTGAGAGTGCCCAATGAAGTAGTTCCAACTGATACACTTGACATTCAAGATACACTCGAGTATAAAGAACATCCTATCAGAATTCTGGGTAGAGATACCAAAGAGACCTGAAGCAAGACTATTCCTATGTGCAAGATCCAATGGAGCAATCACACTGAGAGAGAAGCAACATGGGAGAAAGAGTCTGACCTCTGGCTATGATATCCTTACCTCTTCGAAGAGTACGTTATGCTTTAATCTCGGGGACGAGATTCTGTTAAGGGGGTAGGACTGTAACAACCCAAAAATCCATACACCAAAAATACCAACTACAAAATTTTTCTGTTTTTAACCCCATGTGATGATGAGTGACATTTGTAGGAGCTAACCCTAAGTGTTGCATTAGTCATAAGCATAGCATGTCACTTGTTGTATAGGTGTGTGTTTAGAATCCCTAACACCTACATTCTTGCATGCATTTTAATTCTAAACAAGTGAGTTGCTTTTATTGATCTTTTGTTGTGCAAATAAAAGAGAAAGGAAAACAAAATAGAAGAAAGAATGAATAAAAGAGAAAGGAAAGAATAGGGAGCAGCAACAGCCCAGGCCTACTCGGCCTTGCGAACCAGCCTGCCTGCCCTCCCACACACACACGCGGCCCACGAAGCCGGCCCAGCAATGCCCTACCGCCCGCGCGCGCATAATCCACTGACGAGCCGGACCCGCCCGTCAGACGTCACGCACCGCACGCCGCCGCATCAGGACAAGCTGACAAACGGGCCCCCTTTGTCAGCCACCCAGCTACAGCATCGTCATCTTCCCCACGCTCCCTCCACCACGCAACCAGAAGCCGACCATGGAGCAGGCGCAGGCCCGGGGTCACGCAAATCGCATGACCCTATTTTCCCCTTGTGCTGCGCCTACGCTACCGCACGCGAGCCGTCGGATGCGCTCGGTGCATCACCACCGCCCATCGATGTCCGGCATTGAAGCCCTTGGAGCTCGGCTATAAAAGCCAACGTCCATGAACCCTAACCCTAAGCCCGTTCGCCGCCGCCGCTGGTGGCACAACACCACACCGCGACAAGTCGAGAGAGAGGGAGGAGGGAGAAGCACGGAGGAGAAGGAGGCCGCTGCAGGGAGGAGCTCGTTGGATCCAGGAGTGCCGCCCCGATCAGCTACAGCGATGTACCTGCTCGGCATGGCACTGCATTGCCTCATCATGGCCTCGCCTCGCCATTGCACCGCCATCCAACCGCCACGAACCCTACGGTGAGCCAACTTGCTGAGACCACCTCCCTAGCCAAATGGAACGCGCACCACCATGATTGAAACCTTGCTGAAGCTTCGAGCTCCCGCCTAGCCAGGACACGCCATGCGCGTTGTCATCAGCCAAAAGGAGGACCCCAGCCATGACGTAGTACATCAGAGCAGGAGTGCATAAGCACGAGCACGCTCACCATGGCCGGGAGCACAACCATGGCGAGACCACCGTGTCTTCAACGTCGTGGTAAAGGCAATGTTGACACACCGACTGGCCCCGCCATGACGAGAGTCATGCCGCACCCACCTTAGCCGAGGAAGAAGCCCACCGGAGCCCTATGTTGCCGCACCGCACCTTGTCGGAGCGCCACCGCCTCTGTTTTGCCTTCACCACTGTGGCCAGAGCCACCGGGAGCACCAGGAGCTCCTTCAACACGCCCACCATGGCCGTAGAAGCACCGTGGAGCTCACATGCTTCTCCAACTGGACTCTCATTACCACCACAGCCCTGTCCATGCACGCCGATGGACCCATGCCGCCGTTCATCGTGGTTGGGACCCTAGGAAGCCCTAGCCACCACCTTGACCCCACCACTACACTCATCGAGGCTTGGTGACGCTTTTGCCTACCTTAACTGCACACCAGTACCGCCCGAGAGGCTCGCCGGTGACCTCACCGCCGGTGGAAGCCCCATCGGGGAAGAGCTGGGGATTTTTCTCCCATCGACCATGCCGACCACTCTGACCATGACCCTGTCGACCACACCGACCACTCCGACCATGACCCCGTCGACCCCGCCGACCACTCCGACCACGACCACGTCGACCACACCCCGAGCAGCTTCGCTGAGCAGCTCCAACCATGACCCCGTCGACCCCGCCGACCACTCCGACCACAACCACGTCGACCACACCCTGAGCAGCTCTGCCGAGCTCCGATCATGACCACGTCATGCACGTTAATCGAACCCTGGGAAGGAGTAAGTGGACCAAGTCCTTCAAAGACCGACTCAGCGGTTTATGGACCAATGCTGGCGGGTTCACCATGAACCGCGCCTCACCTACGCCCGTGGACCACGGCCCGTTAATGGCCCAGCAAGATGACATGGCCGCACCAGCACGCGCCACGTGGCGGACCAAGGTCCAGCCCGTATCCAGGCTCAACCGGCCCAGTTTGGGCCCAGCCTGTATTGACCATTGAACGGTCGACGTTGACCGTTGCCAGGGCCACATGTCAGTGACTGTGATTCGTTGAACGTTGACTCACCGGTTGACTTGATGTTCACTTAGACCAGACCCACATGTCAGTGACACCATCAGCAGGACCCACCTGTCAGCCAAGGTTTAGTTCTGATAACACCACGCCAACGTCATGTCGACGATGTGACCACGCCAGCATTGGGGACCTCGGTGATCTCTCCGACCACTTCGGCGATCCCTCCGACCACTTCGGTAACCTCCCAGACCACCTCACCAGCTGTTTCACCACTCCAAGTTCCCACACATCACATGAACTAGTCACAGCGTGGCACGTGTCAGCCCAAGATTAATTCAACCTTTTCCCATTGAACAAGAATGATTGAAACTTTAGAAATTCATAACTAATTCATACGAACTCAGAAAAACACTAGACCAGGACCAAAATTTATCAAGCCCTACGCAATAAACCCATGTTTTCTTATTGCTTCTTTGTGATATTCTATAGACATCACTAACACGACTATAATGCGATCATTTGTAGACTCGGAGGAGAACCAGACGGACGAGGACCGAGAGTACCGTGAGGAGTATGGAGACGACTACACTGAAGGTGCCACATCCCACCCAATCTCGTAGCACCCATTATGCATGGCTTATGTAGAACTGCTATTGCTTTACTTTAATGTTATATACACACTATGATAGGAATTGCATGGAAGTATGCTTTCTTGATGACCTTTACCTTGATGCAACCTTACCCTTGCTCACCCTACTGATAGGCTAGTCACACGCTCGCTGCTATATTTCATTGCTTATCACTACTACTACGCTTGCACTACATTGATGCGTGGTAGGAAACTAGTGTCATCGGGACTATGGGGGAGAGTGCTGCGTGTGTGACTTGGGTGCGTGGAGGGTGAGGGTTGTGTCTACCGAGCTAGAATAACGATGAGCCTGGGGCGAGTCTTGCCATGTGGTGCTACCTGGGCACTTGGATATGGAATACCTATGGCGGGTAAATGGTAATTGGAGGTGGCCTCCGGTGTGAACCTCGAAGAGGTGGAGCCCGGGGTAGAGGTGCTGTGGTGGCATGGTAATTGGAAACCCTGATGAAGACATTCTAGCTTGGTCATCCCTAAGGACTTACTAGTACTCAGATTTACCGGGAAGCCTTACATCCCACTCGCCCTATATGGTGCAGGATGGTCGGACTACTTGGTAGAGCGGTGCCACTACTGCTAGGCGAACGTGTGCAAGGAGGTACGAGGTGCGCGGTTCCCCCCCCCCCCCCCACACACCCTACCAAGACTTTAGGAGGCCTTGTGGACCTGGCTCCTGACATCCGGAGGGCCCCGGCTCTGTCTACGACTCACAGTATCAGCCATCCCAGACTAGACTTGGGATGTTCCAGGGCTGAGAAGTAGGGTGGCATCGTTCTAGGCTAGCAAGCGACTGGAATTCTGCCTAGGAGATTCTAGACTCCAAGGATGGCTAATCTTGTGGGCATGTAAAACCTCTGCAGAGTGTATGGTTGATCGATCGATACATATGCCGACTTGTCGACTATGGACCTTTCCTGAGTTTCACTTGAACTAGATAGAGAGATGAGTCCTTCTCTTCTTCCCCCGTGAGAGAGTGTCGGTCGTAGCTAGGGGCTACGGGCCTTGAGACAGTGCCGAGAGGGAGTTGGCCTATCGACTGAGCGATGGTATGGTTATGGTATGATGATGGTGTGGAGATGGTGGTATATCGATCCCAGGATCGAAACCTGGCTCGGGAAAGGGAATGGGGTGGAATGTGTGTGGGAATAGTGTTAAAACTTGACCAACTATTATTATATACTTGATATGCTACTGCATAGGAAACCCCAGCCTTATAGGTTCCTTTGATTATATCCAACTTGCATCCAATTTCCACAAAGCAAATGCTCATAGGGTTGGGAGTGACCAGTACAAATCGTACTGATAAATTTTGGCACACAGGTTCTGCTGAGGAGTATAGCTCCGAGGAGTTTGACGGTTGAGGGGTTCGTGCCTACGCTCGAGTTTGGCGATCTTATCTTCAAGTTGTTTCTGAATGAATGCTACATTTGATTCCGCCAATGCGGTGATGTAATAATTTATGTAATTCCGCACTATTTGTACTCTGATATTATCGTTGTATGGATGTGATATTCGATTGGAATTTGGGTAATATGATCTACAACGGTCTTATTACACTTCGACGCTGTGGATTTCCCTTCACGGAAATCAGGGTCGCTTCAGTTACTATACAATGTCTTGCGGTGCACGCCAAGCAGCGCCGTGCACGCCTTAACCGTGTGGGCCGGGCCACCCCTGGGGGCGCAGCCCATGTCTTGGGGGTCATACCCCCACAGCTAGTCCCCGAGCCTGATTGTAGGTGACATAGTCACATGGTTCCAGGGTCAGAAAGTAGAAGACCAGCCGAGCAGGCAGCCAGTCCCCAGGCATAGCCTCGAGATGAGAACAAGCACATTCACCACAAGGTGAAGTGTGCCCACTTAGTCCCCGAGCCTGCTGGAAGATGAAGAATGAATCTTGTAGTAGGGTCAAAGAAGTCTGAAAGCTTGCTGACATCGTCTGACATGCGCGTATCAAGACCCCAGACATGCTGCCCAAGATCAGCACCCTGATTCGAACAGCATGGAGCAGCTTGATAGCACACCGACAAGACGTAGCAAGATCCGAGCACCGAGGAGTCCCCGGCATAGCCGACGATGTTCGACCACCTAGGGAGTTCCCGGCGTAGCTGGCGATGACCAAGAAATGAGGAGCGGGGAGTCTCCAGCGTAGGCGGCGATGATCGAGCACCGAGGAGCGAGGAGTCTCTGGCGTAGGCGGCGATGACCGAGCGCCAAGGAGCGAGGAGCGAGGAGTCCCCGGTGTAGGCGGCGATGACCGAACACCGAGGAGCGAGGAGTCCCCAGCGTCGCTGACGATGACCGAGCGTCGAGGAGCGAGGAGTCCCCGGCGTTGCTGGCGATGTCCGAGCACCGAGGAGCGAGGAGTCCCCAGCGTAGGCGGCGAGGTCCGAGCACCGAGGAGTCCCCAGCGTAGGCGGCGATGACTGAGCACCGAGGAGCGAGGAGTCCTCGGCATCGCTGGCGATGACCGAGCACCGAGGAGCGAGGACTCCCCGGCGTCGCTGGCGATGTCCGAGCACTGTAGAGCGAGGAGTCCCCGACGTCACTGGCGATGACTGAGCACCGAGGAGCGAGGAGTCCCCGGCGTTGCTGGCGATGACCGAGCATCGAGGAGCAAGGAGTCCCCGGCGTAGGCGGCGATGTCCGAGCACCAAGGAGCGAGGAGTCCCTGGCGTCGCTGGCGATGACCAAGCACCAAGGAGCGAGGAGTCCCCGGCATCGCTAGGGATGATCGAGCACTGAGGAGCGAGAAGTCCCTGGCGTCACTGGCGATGACCGAGCACCGAAGAGCGAGGAGTCCTCGGCGTAGGCGGCGATGTCCGAGCACCGAGGAGCAAGGAGTCCCCGACGTCGCTGGCGATGACCGAGCACCGAGGAGCGAGGAGTCCCCGGCGTCGCTGGTGATGACCGAGCACCGAGGAGCGAGGAGTCCCCGACGTAGGCGGCGATGTCCGAGCACCGAGGAGCGAGGAGTCCTCGGCGTCGCTGGCGATGACCGAGCACCAAGGAGCGAGGAGTCCCCGATGTAGGCGGCGATGACCGAGCACCGAGGAGCGAAGAGCGAGGAGTCCCTAACGTAGGTGGCGATGACCGAGCACCGAGGAGCAAGGAGCGAGGAGTCCCCGGCGTCGCTGGCGATTCGAGCGCCAAGGAGCGAGGAGTCCCCAGCGTAGGCGGCGATGTCCGAGCATCGAGGAATGAGGAGTCCCCGACATAGGCGGCGATGTTCGAGCACCAACATAGCTGACGACGTCCGATGGTTATACCGCCGAGTCGAGGAATGAACCGATCAATCACAAGAATGAATACCAATCACCTCAGAATCAAATGATGACACAATGATTTTTACCGAGGTTCACTTGCTTGTCGGCAAGCTACTCCTCGTTGTGGCGATTCACTCACTTGGAGGTTCACGCGCTAATTAGCATCACACGCCAAACCTTCAATAGGGTGTCGCACAACCAACATAAGATGAGGATCATACAAGGCACGAGCAATTTACTAGAGTACCTTTTGGCTCTCTACCGGGGAAAGGTCAAGAACCCCTCACAATCACCACAATCGAAACCAGAGACAATCACCAACCTCTGCTCGACGATCCTCGCTGTTCCAAGCCAACTAGGTGGCGGCGACCACCAAGAATAACAAGCGAATCCCACAGTGAAACATAAACACCAAGTGCCTCTAGATGCAAACACTCAAGCAATGCACTTGGATTCACTCCCAATCTCACAAAGATGATGAATCAATGATGAAGATGAGTGGGAGGGCTTTGGCTAAGCTCACAAGGTTGCTATGTCAATGTAAATGGCCAAGAGAGTGAGCTTGAGCCAGCCATGGGACTTAAATAGAGAGCCCCCATGAAATAGAGTCGTTGGCTCCTCAGTTCACTAAAAATCGAGGCGACCAGACGCGTCGGTCAGATCGACTGGACGTAGGACCCCAGCATACGGTAGCACGATACACGCCACGTGACCTCTGCTTCAAATGTTGATCGTTCGATCTCAACGGTCATCAGTGCACTTAAGTTATGACCGAACGCTCTATAGTGTAGGACCGGACACAGGACCCCAGCGTCCGGTCACTTCCAGTAAGGTTCCAGTCATGACCGGATGCGTCAGTTTGATCACGACCGAATGTAGGACCCCAGCGTTCGGTCACTTCCAGTAAGGTTCCAGAGGTGGAAATTCGCAACCAAACGCGTTCGGTCAAGCCCGACCGGACTCGCCCAGCGTTCGGTCACTCATAGCCTTCTCTGTGTGCCACCACATCAGCAGGACCGGACGCTGAACAGTGTTCAGGCAGAGTCCGATCGCCTACGTCCGGTCAAGAGACCGAGGGTGGCCTTCACTGCGCGCCACTGACCGGACACAGACCCCAGCGTCCAGTCACTACGTGACCAGCGTCTGGTGCACTCTGTGAAACCCTATCTTTTCTGTATAGGGCGTCGGTGGCACCGTCGGACAGTCCACACTTTAAGGGCGGACACTCCACCGGTGAAGTTTCAAACCCTTGCTCAAATGTGCCAACCACCAAGTGTATCACCTTGTGCACATGTGTTAGCATACTTTCACAAACATTTTCAAGGGTGTTAGCACACCACTAGATTCTAAATGCATATGCAATGAGTTGGAGCATATAGTGGCACTTTGATAACCGTATTTCGATACGAGTTTCACCCCTCTTAATAGTATGGCTATCAATCCTAAATGTGACCACACTTTACTAGATGTCTCGGTCACCAAAATAAAAAAGCTCCTATCAAGTTTCACCTTTGCCTTGAGCTTTTTGTTTTTCTTTCTCCTTTTTCCAAGTCCAAGCATTTGATCATCACCATGCCATCCCATCATCATGTCATGATCTTCATTTGCTTCACCACTTGGAATGTGCCACCTATCTCATAATCACTTTGATAAACTAGGTTAGCACTTAGGGTTTCATCAATTCACCAAAACCAAACTAGAGCTTTCACATAGAAACCTTGTGAGCTTAACCAAAGCCCTTCCACTCATCTTCATCATTGATTCATCATCTTTGTGAGATTGGGAGTGAATCCAAGTGCATTGCTTGAGTAATTGCATCTAGAGGCACTTGGTGTTCATGTTTCGCTGCGGGATTCACTTGTTACTCTTGGTGATTGCCGCCACCTAGATGGCTTGGTGCAACGAGGTTCGTCGAGCGGAGAAAGGTGCTTGTCTCCGGCTCTGATCGCGGTGATTGTGAGGGGTTCATGACCTTTCCCCGGTGGAGAGCCAAAGGTACTCTAGTGGATTGCTCGTGGCTTGTGTGATCCTCATCTTATGTTGGTTGTGTGGCACCCGATTATGGATTTGGCGTGTGATGCCAATTAACGTGTGAACCTCCAAGTGAGTGAATCGCCACAACGAGAACTAGCTTGTCGGCAAGCAAGTGAACCTCGGTAAAAAATCTTGTATCATCATTGTCCGAGGATTTCATTAGTTATCTTGTGATTGATTGTGATCATCTTGTGATTGGCTCACTCCTCGACACGTCGGTATAATCATCACCGCCATCTCTTGTATTATATTCTTAGTGTTGCTACGCTCTTTAGTGTAATTAGTTTTGAGAGCTAGCTTGTGTCAGGTCTAGTGGTTAGTGAGGCTCTTTAGTTAGTTTTTTAGAGCTCACTAACTTAGTATAGTGACTTAGTCAATTATGTGCTTAGAGATCATAGTCACTAGAATTGTGGTAAGTGGCTTGTATTTTTAGTGGGCTAGCACAACACGTGCTTCGCCGTTTAATTATCTAACATCTTTGCTAAGTGTTGTTGTAGAAATTTTAAATAGGCTATTCATCCCCCTCTAGTTCGCCATCTCGACCCTACACCGTAAGGTCCTGATGGATGTGATTAGTAAAAAAAAATATCATCCTTGATTTTTGAGAATTCAAATATTTTTAATTTTGATCAACTATATATAAAGAGTAATAATATTTATTGAACATAATTAGTATCTTTAGATAGACTGTTGCTATTATTTTCTATAAACGTAGTTAAACTTACACGAATCCCATAGGAACGATTTTTATGGGACAAAGAGAGTACATGTGGAAGAATAAGAAAATACTCTCCATTTCAAATTACCAGATATTTTAGTCTAGATACATATAGTAATAGTAATGCATATAGAAAAGCCTAATATTTTATAATTTAAAATGAAAAGAGTATTTTTTAAGGTTATAGACTAATCACCTACTTCTATAAAAGTTTCATTCTTAATCCGGTTCTTCGAGTTATCTCTCTGCCGGCTATCTACTGCTACCTCCCAAGTTACACCTATCCGCCACCCGGCCTCGGGTCCGGTACGGCTGCTGCTACTCATGCACACGCGAGGGGGAGACGAGGGAGACACCTTCTGGCATAACAATTGTTGCAGAAGTTCAGAAGACTTCCATTGTTCCAAATTAAACGAGTTTAGATGCTGGTCTAAAACTACAAGGATTCCTTCAGATGTGTGCAAATTTGTTTACCCGTGCATGGAAGTGGCGTTCATTATTGACCATCGGTGCATCACAATTGCTATCTGTTTGTTGTTCGGATATATCTGGTGTCACACTCTCTGTGTCACGATGAGCTGGCCTGCCTGACTATCACATAACAAACAGGGAGTAGTACGCCGTTTCCGCTTTCATTTCAGACACGGCTTCCCGAGTCATGATCATACAGCGAATTCGGGCACACAGGCCTGTCAGAGCACATGTGGTTTGCTGAAGGAGTAGTGCACCGATCTTTGTTGGCAACTGACTAATTAGCACGGGCATGTCTAATAGTAGTCTATATCAGTCGCCCATTGATAATAACCTCGTAATAATCTCATCACGGGTGGATAGGCACGGGCACCTGTAGTAGAGCCGATCGATTTGTCCAGGAACAGCGTCATGTTTTTGTGTAAAATTCCTTCCCAGGTGGGCTAGCTACCGGGCACTCCTCCAGTCCTCTGTCTGTAGCTAGTAGTAGTAGTAGTTGAGCATAAGCAACGCCTACAATTACTTGCAGCCGGGGAAACTAATGATAATTAGATGCAGCCCTCCAGGTCCAGGGTCCAGCAGCTCATGTAGACGCGCGGCAGGAGCAGAGCACTTCGTCAGGTTCTCCCACGAAAATAAGCAACAGCGACTCCTGTATCCATCTACCTACTGTTTCTGCCGTCGTACACATGCTTTCAAGTTTTGATCCACTGCGTACGCTGCATGCTTTTTGCTCGAAACTGCACTGTGATCATGCGAAGTTTGAGCCGCCAGCCTGCAATCTACCACTGACAACATTCAGTGTGCACCCAGCTTGGCCACTGTATGTTTGAGGTCGCAAAAATGTGCACGGCAATTTTAGTTTGCAAGCTGAAATTTGAATTCCACACTCCACCAGATACGTATTCTACCGTTCTAATTAATATCGGTCAATTTAGCTTTGATCAAGTTATAGAAAAATAAGCGTACATATATAACACCAAGGCCCCGTTCGCTTCGCTGAAAAAACAAGCCGTAACACTGTTCCCGCTGATTTGTTGTGAGAGAAAAACACTGTTCCGGCTAAAAAAACAAGCTGAAAAGTACGGATTATAAGAGAAGCGAACACGGCCTAAATTGGCTCCATAAAATATGTCTTACCTCTACATTAATTTAGTATATTTTTGTGTTTACATTTTTATGCTAGGAATACCTAACTTGAAAATTCTGACTCTGTCACTGCTATTTGCACAAATATATTTTTAAATAAAAAATCATAAATGTTACAAATAAAAAAAACGCTAGCAGGTTGCGTCATTTGCGCAGGTCCTTGTAAGTTAGAAAAAATTAAAGCGACCTACTACTATAAATTTATAATAAGGTATATGGTTTGAGGAATGATTTAATCCATCCTCTATCCATTTCTTACTTTTTTTTGTTTTGTTTTGTTTGTGGAATAGAAATAGATTGATGTATCACTATCTCATTCCTCGTAAGCTAATAATTACTACTACTACTATGAGTAACGAAGTCATTCCACCAAATTTAAAAAAATGAGCTCATGATGTACCACCTCACCAAGCATAGAACAATTCATCAAACCAAACGGAGTGAATCTCTACTGGCCACGCTACTACAGCTGGTATATGTCTAGTTCTTAGGACCCGCTTCCCTATATGACCGAACAACGGTTTTAGTGACCCTTTTGGCATGTGGTCCGCCGTGAAGCTGTACCAGCACCCGATCAACGATCGAAGGGCGAATTTTACCTCCAGTCAAATGTAGAGCACATTCACGCGAGAAGCATTGTCTTGCAACGACGAGTCGATCGACGTTGGTGAAAATTTTGCATTGTAGTCTCTTTTTAAAACAATACTTTATAGATAGACCCTCTACGAAACTTTTTTCTAAAAATAGACCGGAAACTCGACGTGCAATGATACTACGTTGAGATATGTGGCTCGGTGCAGTACAATTGAATGCTAAACTTGTCACGTAAGCGCCAACGTGTCGATCTGGCCCGAAGCTCGGCGTTTAATCATTTAACGCCGAGGTTAGGCACGTCGGCGTTTAATGAGTTCACGCCAAGGTATGGTGTTACTACAGTACAGGCTAATATCCCAAGTGCATGATGTATTTGTCCATTCAATATCTTTTGAAGATCCATAGAAAATAAATATAAATCCCCTTGACATGAGATCAATTCTATTAGAACCATAAGGTTATCCTCTACGGGACAAAAATACTTGGATTTTTATAGAATATTTGCCAAGATTTCTAGAGAATCAAACAGGTTTGGTTATGGTACTTTTGTCTACGGGGTATCCTTTTCTAAATTTGGTTTGCTTTTTGACCGTATGGTTGCTAACAGTTGATTAAGATCACATAGTGCACCTAAGTCCATTGTGATTAGTAATCTGTAAGTTGCGAGCATTGGTTCCGTCATGTTTAACTTGGTTGCAGTGAATCAAATCAAAGGGATGTACATACATAATTATTAATAGGAACAGAAAAGTCAGGTTGGCGTCTTTCTTTGTTTTGATATATAGTCATGTTACTCTTGTGAACATTAACCTTAGTTGTGGCTGCTTCCTTGGGCATGATCAGAGTTATTATGTTTCAGCCTTTCAGGTAGTTGTAGTTGCTGGTCCGAAATTGCTTCCAATTTGGCCAAAACAATATGCTGACAGAGCTTGCAAACTTTTATTACTACTAGGAACAATATTGCCCTCGGGATGTTCTCTATACAGCACTTATGGGTAAAGATCTGCTTACATGAAGAATGAATTCATCTGTAGTTCACCTGATTCATTGTGCCTGATGCGACTTCGATCGGATTTTCTTTTCCATATTTTGAAACAAAGAATGGAACATGATAGCAATTTAGGCTTGGTTGCACCCTGTACTTGCAACGGGGCACTTAATTTTATTACTTCGTGTTTAACTAAGCTTTTTCACATCTCAATTGCTCTTCATACTAACTATTTAGAATTGTATCAACAGGGGAACTAGAAGCAAGGTGTCCATGGCAAGGGTTGTTCGGAGCAAAATAACAACCGAGCAGAAGAAAACTTAGTTCTAAATTTAAGAAAACTCATTAGTTCTAAATTTTTTGTACAGAAACCTTGGGCACTTTTGTTACTTTGCTAAAATAATAACTCTTTGCATTTGGATGTTTAAGTGCAACTAATCACCCTTGGCTTCACAGGGCGAATGTTTTAATATGAACATCTTATTGGTTAATTTCATTTCCTGCTTTTGACTGTTCATGTGCTATGCTGCACCTTACTACTCCTAGCTTTCAACATCCGAGCTCATCACTGCATTTTGGAAATATATTTATCTCACCAGCCAAGGCGCAACACAGCATCAAGGCTAGCCCAGATACATGACACTTCCATGTGTATATTCTTTTATTTTACTTGCTTCTATTTCGCACCACCAAAAAAATGACTTGTCAAGTCCAACTATTTATACAAGCGTGGGTGCGCTCCCAATTAACACCGGCATTCACAAAAATTATTTGTATAAATATTGGCAAACAATTTATCAATCCATGTATTTTTGTCCCGTGGAGGGTAACCTTATGGTTATATTGAAAATGATCTCATGTCAAGGGACTTATATTTATTTTTTATGGATCTTCAAAAGATATTGAATGGACAAGTACATCATACACTTGGGCTATTAGCTTGTAATGTAGCAACACCCTACCTTGGTGTGAACTCATTAAACGCAGACGTGCCTAACCTTGGCGTTAAATGATTAAACGCCGAGCTTCTGCCGGATCGACACGTTGGCTAAATCGTAGCACGTCGAGCCACATACATCGGCGTAGTATCATTGCACGCCGAGCTTTTGACTATTTTTTGAAAAAGTTCCGCGGAGGGTCTACCTATAAAATATGTTTTTAAAAAGGACAAATGCAGAATTTTCACTCGACGTTGGCCCGCTCCGCCAAGGCCCAAGGCGCCTATAAATACGACGCCACAGCGCGCTTCATTCCCGTGCACCACCGGCCCACAACATCTCAGCCTTCATCACTCTCTCCACTCAGATCGAGGAAGGCAACGAGCGAAGAAGCGGTACGTAGTGCCATGGCGAAGCAGGCGGTGGCGATGCTGGTGGCCCTGGCGCTGGTCGTGGTGGCGGCGGCGAGCGCCGGCGGGGCGTCGGCGCAGCAGTGCAACGCGTCCCAGCTGGCGGTGTGCGCGCCGGCGGTCATCAGCGGGTCGGCGCCCTCGGCGCCGTGCTGCGCCAACCTGCGCGCGCAGCAGCCGTGCTTCTGCCAGTACGCGAGCAACCCGGTGTACAGCAGCTACATCAACAGCCCCAACGCCCGCCGCACGCTCTCCTCCTGCGGCATCGCCATCCCGAGCTGCTAGGCGGCCGGCGGCCGGCGGTCGCGTTGCGTGCCCGGGCGCGCGCGCGCTTTTGCCTCGCTCGCTCTTGTGTGTGGCGTGGCGTATGAATAAATCGTGTGAATCAGTTGGTCCTCGTGGTGTGCGTACCTTGTTAACCGACTGAAGGTGCGCTTATGCATGTCAATCGGTCTACTATCTACTATATTATATCGTATTTGTGCCTCATCATATGGACAACAATACCAAGAGTGATGGTGTATTTGGGTCATGAATGAAGATGTTCTTCGTTTGCCGGGAGCATTCATGCCCGACGGCGATGGCGTAGCCCCAGCGCCGCGCCGCTGCAAGCCGGAAAACCATCAAGATTTCCATTTAAGTCCGAATAGCATGCATGTTCATGCCGTCTTTATTACTTACTGGACGTGCTTTCTACAACTTGGGGGCTCCAAGATTTATTCAACAATTACGTCGTAATCATTCATCTTGGAACGGACGGCGTGCACAACCCTAACTCGTATGAACATTAAGGCTTAGAAATTCATCAATGGTCCCATCATGCATTTCCATTCATCTTAGATCTATAGGACTCCGCACGGTACTTATTAGACAATCTAACTCGTATGAGCACGGAAGAGCTAGTGCCAAACCAGGGAAGGCCCTGTTCGCTTGTCTTATAATTCATACTTTTCAGCTTGTTTTTTCAGCTGGAACAGTATTTTTCTCGCACGACAAATCAGCCGGAACAGTGTTTCGGCTTGTTTTTTTCAGCGAAGCGAACGGGGCCGAAATGTTCAGGTTACAAATAGTATTGAGTCAAGCTCCACACAATGCCTGACATGCCGCTCTATCACGTACGAAAGCATGAGTGAATGACCACAGAAACGGGAGCGCCAGGGTTCGGTCACTCGGACCGTAACCCCCGCTGGCAAGGAGTTCCCAGGGTAGGTAGGGATGAAAACGGTCGGGAAAATGTCTTAACCATTCCTGCTCCTATATTTTTTTTGCCGGGAACAGAAATGGGAACGGGAAGGCCGGACGGGAAAACGAAACCGGTATTACGGGATGTCGGGAACTGAATATTTCGAACGGGAATGTGTCGATTATGATCGGAAAGCGGTAACACAAAACGGGAACATCAATATATATAACCACTTAAAACAATGAGTTCGATGCAACAATAGCAACCATATGCAAATAAGTGGACAAGTTCATAACATCCTGGAGCGTTGTTATATTGTTAATAGAGGATACATTGTCAATAGTCCAATCCTGGGCATTTATTTTCTTTGTGGAGGACCAACTATGTATGGAAGACAGTAGAGGATACATTGTCAATTTTCGTACCCAAACCGCGAGGCCCTCCACCGCGCCCGTGCACCCTCCACTGCCGAGCTCGAGGTGATATATTCGTCGATCTCTTTGTACATTCTCAGACGGTGGCCGGAAACTGAACATTGTTTCATGAATCTAGAACACTGCCTTTGCTCAATAGAAGAATTTTTTCTATCTTCATAGATCAATGTTTGTTAACGAAATTTTATCCAAATATATTCATGTAGGGTCTTTTTTTTTTGAAGGATTTGTTGTAGGATATATAATGGTCAAATAGGAACTCAATTTAGATACCCAGTTTGTAAACTAAGTGTTTTTTAGTTTATAAAAAATATCACATGTGATGATGTAAGCATGGTTGGACTTGCATGCATGGCTACAGACAATGAAGGAAAACTTCAACGTTTCTTCATTTGTGAACTTTGAATATACAGATATAATATATTAATGTTGCTAAAGTAATATGAGCATTACATATTTTTTCCAGGAAGATTATCTTCAAACTTTATATTATAGCATCAGAGATCGCCTGTAGAAGAAGAAAATAAATTCTTATCATTTCGGAAATAGTAATAGTTATATTAGCAATAAGACACATATACTTACATTTCATAATGACTTATACTTACATTATCAGCATAGAATTTTCTCATATGATGAATGACTACATGGTTCACATGGTACATAGGATCACAACATCACGCACCGACACCGCCCCGGCCCGCCTCACGTCGTCGTCGTCGTCAGCACGCCGGCCCGCCTCACGTCGTCGTCGTCAGCACACCGGCCACCACGCCAACACGTATATATACGTCATTTGTATTCATATGCATGTATATATACGTCGCGGAGCACCGCCGCCCTCGTTCGCCCATGCGTTTCTATGTATACGGCGGAGCACCGCCGCCCTCGTTCACCCATGTGTACAGACATATATACGGCGGAGTGGAGCACCGCCACTCTTGTCTCACCGCCCTCGCTCGTGGCCTAGTTGATCAACATTCGTATTATCGTTATCGTTAATGCTAAACAATCACACCAGGGCGAACCGCGCTGTTGATGTCATCGACGTGGTTCGCCCTAGTCACCGACGCAATTCGTCCTCGGCCGTTTATGTATAGCCCTAACTCGCCCTAGTACCGACGCAGTTCGCCCTAGTGTGGCGAATTGCGTCCGTGACCGAGGGGCAAGATTTAATAATGCATATTGTTCGTAGATTTTACGCATGTAAGCAAAGATTTGACGTACTATATATTTGTTTTGTTTTTTGAAGCTAGATGGCCGACCCGAGAAACATGGATGAGGAGGAGTTGATGATGAATTTGATCAACACTGGCACTCAAGTTGCCGGCGATGATGGTGCTAAAAATAACGTGCAAGAGGATGCAGATGACGGGAGTCAGTACTTAGCTCTTGAACAAAATGAGCAACAACATATTGGCCAAGTATATATTTTTTATTATTAGCTATATATATTATCATATGTCTTATGTGTGCTCATGACATTAAAAATAATGTTTATGTTTTGTAGCCCTCTGGATCGACATCAACAACTACAACAAAGAGTAAAAATGTTCGAGGTCCCAAAAAGCCATTGGAGGGCCGCTTCATCATCTCGGAGTTCAATGTGGAAACAGGAGAACCGGGGGGGGCCGAATAAAATGAAATTTGTGCACCACTGTGGTTACCTTGTACGGGACCGGCTCCCGATTAGTACCCGTGAATGGAAGAAGAAGACCAATGCTCCTCATATCAGTTTTGTCTCCGATCGTGACAAGGCGTTAATTTGGAAAGATGTCTTGGTACATTTCACGCTCCAAACAGATGGTTATGATGATATAATAGATGGTGATGAATTGAAGGAACGAGTTAGGGATTGGGCAATGAAGAAGATGGCCACCCAGTTTCAGACTTGAAAGAAACACCTATACACGACGTATGTCAAGAAGAACATAGCACCAGATTTTGCTGTCCTAGGCCCGATCTCAAAGCAGAGGCCCTATTGGGATGAGTTTGTACAGTACAAGACTTCGAAAGAGGGTGTGAGTCGGGTGATAAAGAACCAACGTAATGCCCAATAGAAGACATACCACCATAACTTGAGATCAGGTGGCTACCCGACTGCCATTAAGAAGTGGAACAAAATGGAAGCAGACCTTCTTGCCAAGGGTATCAGACCAGAATCACTCGAGTGGGGAGAACGTGCAAAGAATTGGTTTTTCGCTCATGGGGGAACACTAGACCAGGAGACAGGGAAGTGCGTTTATGGCGCAAGACTGCAAGAAGCAGCAGAAAGATTGTTTTATGCTCAAAGAGCTACTGCTAGTGGTGCGTTCAGGCCCAACAGAGAGAAGGATGAGCTGACATACGCCATCGGGACTATTGAACATGGTGGCCGAACTAGAGGCAAAGGAAGTGTCTCGTGGGAGCATGGATTCCCTCAGGACAGACCTTCCTACAGAAGTCGCCAGAGAAAGAAGGAAGAAGAGGCACATCGGCTCCAGAGGTTGGAGGAAGCGGTGCGTGAAGCACAGGAGCGGGAAAAAAACCTTGAAGCGAGAATGCAGGAGGAAATCAGAAGGCAAGTGCAAATAGCAGTGAGTGCAAGCAAGCAGGCATCAGAGCCAGGAATCAACATTAGCCAATCTGTTCAGTTGAAAAGCAGCTGCGCTTCCACGGAGATACCAAATCAAGGGGACACAGGACTACGCTTCCCTGTGGATGACGTCACTGAACCTTGTACAACGTGTGAGCTACACATTCCGAAGGAGAATTCCACAATCAAGGTGGCTATCGGTCTTGTTAATCCTATCGACCGAACCAAGACACCAAGGATTCATGGGAATATAATCCAAGAAGGATATGCTACCATCTCGGTAGATAAAGCTGAAAAAGGTTTTAGTGATTTGCCTCTTGACATTCCTGGAGGTGATGGCGAGAAGACTTTAGGAGAAGCGGAAAAGACATTCATTCTATGGCGCAAGCGCTACATCATCATTCCAGGGATGTCGGCTCCACCTCCTCCTGAACTACCTCACCATAGGTACGTGCGGATGAAAACACTACATCATTAATTTGTATTGGCTTAAATAATTAACAATCTGCTCATAATAATATGTCATTCCATTTTTGTAGCAGATCCTCCCCCAACCTAAATCCAATTGTTCAATCGCCAGATCATCATAGTGCTCTGTACGATGACATTGTGTTGGAAGACGAGGCTGCATCCACACCATCTCCAAGGAGGTCTCCAACGCCGCAGCCGCCACCTCCAAGGAGGTCTCCAACGCCGCTGCCAACACCTCCAAGGAGGTCTCCAACGCCGCTGCCAACACCTCCAAGGAGGTCTCCAACGCCTCCCCCGCCCCCGCCTACCAAGAAGCCTAGCAAGAGGCCAGCCCCTCAAACGAAGAATCAGTCCCCGCCTGCAAAGAAAGCCACCGTGAAACCAAGGGCTATTCCTAAAATAATATCTGAAGAGAAGGAAGAAGGAACTGATGCATATAAAAAAGACATGTCTAGATTCTATGACAAACTTAAAATGAATCAAGAAGCAAGGAGAAACCCGAAGAAACCGTACTTCTTCGTAGCTCCAGATATTCTAAGAAAAAAGGTGACTTCTTACCAGCAACAACAGCGGGAATCTCGTAAGCCGTCCAAATCAACGTTATCGAACTATGACCGCACTCTCACCAAGTCAATTGAGGCGGCACAGAAAAAGAAGTGGGCAGGGAAAGGAGTTGCCCAACTCGGACAACAAGCGCACCAATCAATCCCCCCGCTAGTTGTTGGTAATGAATATGGTTTGAATTTAGGATTAATGCATCAGGCAAACATACCTCCGGATATCGATTTGGATCACCTTGGTGAATTTATTGATGAGACTGGTCTCGACCTTTACCAGATGTTTGGTGATGGAAACATTGAGAGTGCGGCGGAGGTTGATATTTGGAAGAAAAAATTTATACTAGGCCAGAGTCTATACAACCCTCAAGCCTTATCTGATCTGGGGACGCAAATGTACCTGCTAAACAAGTGGTACATGCAGGCGTCTACCAGTGGAGACTTCTGTGTTGGTGTCAGAATTAGAGACGAACATTGGTTCCGTGGCGATGATGTTATGTATGTTGACTTTGCATAATTTCATCAACTATGCCACCTGACCTCTCTAGACAAAGTTATCATTAGCTGTTATTGCCTATAAGTAATAATTCTTTCGATCTATTATTAAACTCATCATATGTGTGTATATGCATATAAATTATCCTAACAAGTACTATATATATGTAGATTTACAATGACAGAGCTAAGAAAGGAAGGCTGCAATGAAATTGGTTTTGTTGATCCCCATATAGTATTCAAAGACCCAATTACTCCAAAGACTAATTGGAAGAATGAGTCAGAGAGTAACCTCATGAACTTCTTAGTGAACCAATGCCACAAGAAGGATATACTCTTTCCCTATAACTTCAAGTGAGTGTTAATCATGTCGGTCATCCTTAATGGCTCATATGTTGATTCTAGTTAATTAATGAGTATTATGCGTTATATCCTATAAACACATGCAGCAATCACTGGATATTGATGGACATCGATCTGGTGAAAAGTCACTTGATAATCTATGACTCGATGAGAAAACCACAACAAGACTACCAAGATATGATAGATATTATCCAGAGGTAATTTCGGGATCTCTAGCAACTATATATACACACAAACATGATGATTAACTATATCTGATGACATGGCAAATTTTTTATTGGGTAGTGTTTGGAAAACCTTTATTGAGAAGCAACACATGGAAAAATGTAAAGCGCCACTGAATGTAATCCCTTTGAAAATAAGTCCCCTGAATCGCATCATCTTTATTAATTAAACATATAGCTTTCACCGGATCACCAGATTGGATGACAAATCTTTTTCTCGTAAAGTGGTGTCTGAGGCAGGAACAGGGGAACAACTACTGTGGTTACTATGTTTGCAAGTTTATCAAGGTGGTCTCCCAAAAAACTCCTACAGAGAGACTCAAAGTACGTTAAAAATACACTATATATTCATTTAATTATTATTATTGATTGTGTTACTATGTCTTTATATATATATATATACATATATTAATTTATTTTCCTTTAATTCAAACCTGTAGACTCGATGGTTGGAGGAAAAGGTCATACGGCAAGACCAAATCAAAGCAATTCAAGAGTCTATAGCCGGATTTTTTAATGAGCAGGTCATCGATTCCAAGGGCGAGTTCTACTTTGACCCAACACTGCCATTGAAGCCAAGCTAGAGGATGAGAGGAAACTTGTTATGTCACAACAACTGTAATGCAATCTTTTGTAATATATGCACATGAAATAATATAATGTAAAATACACATATGCATGCATGCATGTAAATATATATATGATGCATGCATGCATATATATATATATATATATATATATATATATATATATATATATATATATATATTTCTATGCTTGAATTGTGTGATTTAATACGTTCATTGTGCTTGAACCGAAACATACTATACGCGCGTATAAATGTATAATTAGCAGCGTACAATACGACTTCGAAAACCTATTTTGAAAAGAAAACAAAAAATGAAAAGAAAAAAATCTTTAGTCCCGGTTCATATTACCAACTGGGACTAAAGGTGCCGGCTATCATGGCATGTCAGGAGGCACCTTTAGTCCCGGTTGGTGTTACCCACCGGGACTAAAGGTCCTCCTTTAGTCCCGGTTCCTGACCCGGGACTAAAGGACCCCCTTTAGTCCCGGATGCTTGCTCCCGGGTGGGGAACCAGGACTAGAGGGGGTTCCCCACCGGGAGTAAAGCTCTGTTCTCTACCAGTGTAAGCTGACTTTATTCTCTTTCATTTTGGAGTAGCTATAGTGCTGTACTGTGGTTCATTTAAGTCGACAACAACAGTAAGGTAGCATATTGTGTACACGCTTGTACAGTTTGGTCTAAGCCGCCTGCTGACCGGCTTATTGCAGGGCGGCTTACTGATTTCAAGCCCTTTTCTACAGGTACTAACCAGCTATAGTTCATCAGTTATAGTTAACACATTCAATGGCGTCATTATCAGTATTAATATTTCTTGAGAGAGGTGATGATGATTATAGGTGTACAAAATACGGGAATACCATCGGGAATTTTCCTTACCCAAATACGGGAACCGTGAATACGGTCGGGAAAATTCCTTAACTGATCTGATTCCGTTCCCGTTCCTGCCTAAAATACGGTGTCGATTTCCCGTTTCCTATTTTTCCTACAAAAATGGTATGCGATCGGTTAATGCGGTATACGGTGTCGGTCGGTACGTGAATTTCCCGTCCCGTTTTCATCCATAAGGGTAGGTAGCGCAGGAGGATGCTTAGCGTCGGCAGTTAATTTGCGCAGGCTGGCCCATCGCGCAGGGCCCACCTCACCCACGTCACTCTCATCTCACGCACAACAAAAAAAAACAAGTCATAACTCCTAAACCAAACATCCAAATTAAATTCCGATTACAGCACCGAGTTTATTGCAACAAATCCTTCAAAACAAGACTCCACATGGATATATTTAGATAAAATTTTATTAACAAACATTTATTTTATGAAGATAGAACATTTTTTTATTGAGTAGAGACGATGTTCTAGATTCAGAGAACAATCTTCCGTCTTCGTAAGAAAAAATAGTTCTCGATTTAGAAGAATAGTATTCTAGTTTTAGGTTCATGTAATTGGTATTATGATATACATAAAAATAAATAAACACATAACATAAATAAAAAAATAAAAAAATCTAGAGCAAAGCCTAAGGAAAAAAAATAAAAACACCTAATAGAAAAAAATTAAAAGAACATCACAGGGATATTTTTCAAATATCTTAAAATATATTATAAAACATCACGTGTACTAAGTGAACATCACTAAATACACCATAGAAGCATCACTGAATACATATAGAACATCGTATATATATTACGTGAACATCACTAAATACATCATAGAACATCATATGTGTACTAAGTAAATATCACTAAATACATCATAGAACATCACTAAATACATTATAGAACATCGCATATATATTACGTGTACATCACTAAATACATCATATAAGATCACATGTATACTAAGTGAACATCACAAAAAATATCATAGATGTGATGTAAGGTAAAATAGAAAAATAAAAAAATCAATGGATAACATAAAAGACAAGGAAAAAGAAATAAAAAACAAAAAGAATAAAATATAAAAGTAAAAGTAAATAAAATAATACAAACAAAATAACTAATTATAGTAAAGGCAAAAAAGAAATAAAATAAATAAAAATATAAAAGTTGAAAAGAGAAATGAAAAATCACATAAAACAAAAAAACAAAAAAAAATTGAAGAAAGGAAATAAAAAAATAAGAAGAAAAGGAAAGGAAAGAAAAAAGAAATAAAAGAAACATAAAAATAAAAAAATCAAAAGAATAATAAAAAATAGATAAATCAAAAAAGAAAAAAGAAAAAAAATGAAGCACAAAAGGAAAAAAGAGAAAGAAAAAGAAAGGAAATAAATAAAAGGAATGAGAAAAATAAGAAAAGAAATTAGAAGAAAAGATACTAACGTACCTAGTGCTTCCAGCGATTCCCGCGCGGCGTTCGGCGCAGGGATCGGGTCTCAACGTTCGGACCTGATAATTCCCGCACAGAAACACATTTTACTTTGACATCATAAAAGTACAAATTTGGATATCCGAAAGGTATAGATACATGTACAGATAGAGATAGAGACATAATATAATATATAAATTAGATAGAGATAGATACATATCCACTAAACGGTACTTTTTTTTTAGGAACGACGGCAAAAGCTTTGCCGCAAATTTTATTAGACGATAAAAAGAGAAAAATAAAACATGTACGAGGGAATTACAAGCCTGATAGCATTCACCAGGTGACTTGTCTTCCCCTCTCCCCAACTAACAACTACAAAGAAACAAAAAAAACGACTCCTGAAAATCAAAGTAATTACAGCATTGCAACTAGTCGGCTGATGAAAGGGGCAGGAAACCACAACAAAGGAGAAGGAAAAAACGTGAGCAGAGGTACTAAACTCCTATTCTATTGAGTCCCCTGATCTTGTGGTTCCATCGCTAAGCAATATTGTGTGATATCATCCTTACATAGGTAAGCCACTTGTATCGGTTGTAGGTTTTGCTGTTGGAAAATCCTTCTATTTCGCTTTTTCCATATGTTCCACCAGAAGTAGATTAGATTTCCGTCCACTTCCTTTCTATGGTTCTTATTAATTCCAAAAGGAATAGATTGATCCTACTTCGCTCACTCTATCCAACACTGATAGATTGAACCATTTCTTAATAATGCCCCATACCTCCTTGGTGAATGGGCAATCTTTGCAAAGGTGGGCTGGTGTTTCCAAATCATTATCACACAGCTTCCACCCCCGTTTGAGTAGATTATTTGCAGTTAGGATTTTCTTGTGCATCAAAGTCCAAGCAAAGAAACGGCATTTATGTTCTGCTTTAGCCTTCCAAATTGGAGTTATCTTAATCCTGTTGTAAACTCCCACAAACTGTATCTGATAAGCACTTTGTGTGGTATAGACGCCATCTGTAGTCCATCGCCAAGTAATATCATCTTGTATCGTCTCATTGAGAACAACTCCCTGTAACTCTTCCCAGAGCCACACAAATTGTCTCACTTCTTCCTGCGATGTCGGAGGATAAATATGATCAATCCACTTGTTATTAGTTAGCGCCTATCGAACTTTAATTTTCTTTCTTCTCATCTTTTCAAACAGCAAAGGAGCAATCGACTTTGCCATGGAGCCGTTAATCCAGTTAGAGGACCAAAAAGGGGTCGTGTTTCCATCCCCCACTGTCACCACAGTTGACGCATAGAAAATGTCTCGGTCTACCTTGTCACATGGGATTTTCAAGTTGTTCCATGCCCTTTGTTTTTGTTTCCATTTGAACCACAGCCATCTTAAGCCATCTTAGTCTGAGAGATCTAGTGAACCTTTCCAGGTCTAAAATTCCTAGGCCCCCTTTCGTCTTTGGAAGGCACGTTGTTGGCCAGTTGAGCAAGGAATGTCCACCACTAACTTTATCCGGACTTTCTCCTCTCCACAAAAAACTCAAAACTCCTTCTGATTCTATCAATTCTCTTTATAAGCCAATTTTGTGCATGGAACACTGTTAGGTGATATATGGGTAAACTTGATAGCACAGTTTTAACCAATGTCTCTTTTCCTAAAGAAGATAGGAATTTTCCTTTCCATCCGGGTAGTCTTGCACCAATCTTGTCTATTAATGGTTGTACCTCTATCCTTCTTAGCTTTCTGGTATGCAAAGGGAGCCCTAGGTACTTTCCCGGAAAGCTGCTGATCTTGCCTGGGAAGTTTTGAACAATTGCATGAATCATATTGGCTTGCATTCTAATTGGAAAATTTTCCGTTTTGGATAGGTCACTTTTAGTCCGGAGCACTCACCAAAAACAGATAATATTTTCTGTAATCTTGCCAACTCAGTCGGTGTTGGGTTTGCAAATAGGGCTGCATCATCTGCGTGAAGAGAGCACCGTAATTTTGCTTTCTTTGGTAGTACCGATTGTAATAAGCCCTGCTGGGCCACCTGCTCGATGATTCTTTGCAGCGGGTCAATTGCAATTATAAAGAGTAACGGGGACAGGGGGATCCCTTGCCTCAATCCCTTTGCATGTTTGATGTTCTGACTTGGTCTACCATTGATAAGGATTCTGGAAGAAGACGATCCAAGGATGGAGGATGTCCAGTTGCGCCACTTG
This sequence comes from Miscanthus floridulus, assembly GCF_019320115.1. Lineage (NCBI taxonomy): Eukaryota > Viridiplantae > Streptophyta > Magnoliopsida > Poales > Poaceae > Miscanthus > Miscanthus floridulus. The sequence continues at coordinate 66,572,942 of NC_089580.1, read as the reverse complement.
GTACTAAAACCCAAAGCCGTTAGAACGTCCAGCAGATATTGCCATCCTATGGAATCAAACGCTTTTGAGATATCCAATTTGATGAATAGAGCCGGTTGTTTTTTCTTATGCAAGAACTGGATCACCCTCTGCACATACAGAAAATTATCAGTGTATACATCTTTTTTTTATGAAAGCATTTTGTGCCTGTGAGACCAACTCATTCATACTGGGATGCCAATCTTGTTGCAAGCAACTTTGTAATGATCTTCGTGAGGCTGTTAATTAAGCTAATCAGTCTATAATCTGCAATATTGAGTGGGTCTTGCTTTTTGGGTTGCAACACGATATTAGCCTCGTTGAACAAGTGCATTTTGGAAGTCTTGTGATTCTAGAAACCCATCACGGCCTCATATAGATCATGTTTGATTATCTCCCAACATTTTTTGTAGAACACCCCAATGAAACCATCCGGCCCCGGGGCCTTTTTAGAAGGTAGGGATTTGATGATTTGGGAGAGCTCTTGAATTGTGAATGGCACATACAAATCATCTAGATTGAAAGCTGAGTACCCCAAAGCACTCCAGTTTATACGCCGTGATCTCACCATGCTAGTTCCCACTGCTTTACTGAAATAATCCATCGCCACTTTGATTTTATCCTGCTGTGTAGTTGCTATCCCATCCTCAGTGTGCAATGCACTATGTACGTCTTTTTTCTTCTTGCGTTTGCATAGATGTGGAATAGGCGTGTGTTTGAATCTCCCTCCTAGATCCAAGTTAATCGGGAGTGTTGCCTGGCCTTCGCCTTCTGCACCGCCGCCATCCCAACTGATCTTGCCTTGAGGAGTTTTTTGAACACTACTTCCTCCACCGTCAATGGCTGCCTCTCTTGGGCCTTTTCGAGCTCTAGCAGGACAATCTGCAGTATGGCTGCCTGCAATTTGTAGTTGCTGAACTTTGCTCTCCTCCAAATTTTCAGGGCTCTTGCTGTGCGCAGCAATTTGGCATGCAGTTTGAGCAATGCGTTCTGCGTGTTTACCGGCTGCTCCCATGATGTATGAACCATTTCCAAAAAGCCCGGCATATTGACCCAATACGCCTCGAAACGGAAACCTCGGTAGAACTCGAAAGACGTATCTCCTTGTAGAAAGAGTGGGCAGTGGTCTGAACCCAAGGATGCCAGGGCCTGTAGGTCTGTCCGAGGAAACATTTCTAGCCACTCCGGCCGTAGCAAGGAAATGGTCTATCATTGTCACTGTTGGGTTTTGCTGATCATTGCACCAGGTAAATTGCCTTCCAAAAAGTTCCAGTGGCGCCAACCGGAGGTTGTCCATTGTGTTTTTGAATCTATTCAGCATTGGAATATTAATTATGTTGTTGTTCTTGTCTTCCAGTCGATAGATTAAATTGAAATCTCCAAGCATTAGCCACTGGTCCATCATATGTTGCTTGAGGTCCGATATTTCGTACATGAATGCGATCTTCTCTAGGTCTGTCTGTGCCCCGTAAACTCCAGCTATGCACCAAGAAACGTTGTCTTCCAACATGGTGATCTTTGCGGACACCGAGTGTCTGTCACCTTTGTGGGCGTTAGCTTGAAAAATCTCTCAGATGCCGCCAATAAAATTCCCCCCGCAGTTCCTACCGCAGGAAGAATGGCGCAGTTTGATACCAAATCCTGGCCGACTGATTCATTCAACAATTGCTGGTTCCGGTTCTCAATTTTAGTTTCCTGGAGGCATACTATTGTTGCACCAGAGGATGTAATTAAATTGCGCACGCTTGCTCTCTTTGCCCCATCATTGAGCCCTCTAACGTTCCAACATAGTATTGAACAATCTTTTTGCGCCATTTAACACAGTAGCACCACTATCGACTGTTGAAGTAGTGAAACAAAGTCTTCAATTAGTTGAACATAGTCTTGGATCTCACATGGCCCGAAGGCCACACCACCAGCAGGTCCCTTACAGTCTTCAAGGCTAGCCGAAGGCAACAAAGCCAGCAGGCCCCAACAATTCCCACACCCAAATCGCAAGTCTGAATAAGTCTGATGCCGAAGGCAACATGGCCAGGCAGGCATGAAAGGTCCTAAATCATTAAGATACATGGGCATTGATACCCCATGACGGCCACGCAGGGCCCAACTTCGCACGAAGCTACTCCTTCTGGCAGATAGGGCTGTCATTGGAGACACCGGCCCTACTACGGCCAAGGCCCCTCGCCTCAGGCCGCTTTCATCTTCTTCGCAGCAACCTTGTTCTTGCCAGTCTTCTTCTCCAGCTTGGCGCCATGCTCGATCAGCTCCTGGATGGCGTCCATCTCTGCCTTGTTGAGAGGGTTGTCGAGATGCTGTGAAAAACTTTCAGTGTTAACTTCATTGGCATCATCTTGCCGTGGGGTTAGATCTCCTAGCTTTTTAATGAGTAGGTCATGTGCTACCGTGAGAGTGTCTTTACCAACTCTAGATTTCGCCTTATTGGCAAGCCGACTACTTTTCCTTTGTGTGAACTCAACCATCGCAACGTCCTCTAATAGTTCTATTTGGCTAGCCTCAACCTGTACTGGATTTGGGAGCAAAGGTTGTTCAATATGGTTTGCGATAGAATGCAAAAAACGCATCCATAGGGTCAATTATGTCTTGACTGCCCTGTGATGTGTGCTGCCCTACGTGATCGGAACCCACACTATTCTGTTCTTGGTTCAGGCCTATTCTTGGTGATGGATTAGCTGATGGTAAGAGCTGGTTACATTCCTCTGTAACTACATTGGGCTCAATGGTTTCTGTCACTTCTGATAGATTGGCAAAATTTAAACTAAGACTAGTGACCGGGCTTGCCTCAATAGATGGGACGACTTCATTAGTTGCAATTATTTACTCTCTTGAGTGCGTCCCTTGTTCATGATAATTGGACCCCCAACCCCAACACTCTAGTCAACTGAAATGAGACTTGCTGGACTGTAGGGGATTTGTTGAGACTTACAATCAGGTGCAGTGTGAGCTCCTTGTTGACCATAGCCTCCAGGTTCTTTGCTGCTACCGTGTTCTGCTTCATTTCCTTCCTGATCTCCTCTGCCCTGATGCTGTTGGGGCGCATGTACTTCTCCCGTGCAGCTGCATGAGAGGCACATAGCATAAATTCATCAAGCATCGGGTCAACTGTGGGCAGGCAACATGAAGTAGACAGGATGATAGAATCTTGCAAAATAATGGGGGACTTTATGTTCTCACATGCAACTTCAGGGGGCTCCCCCAGGACAGAGGCGACTGGATCAGCGGAAGAAACACGTTTCTTAGTCATACTCTGAGTTGTCGGCCCCGGAGCGACCTTGGCATTGATCTTGGCCTTCTTGGGATCCCACTTGAGGCCCCTTGAACAGGTAGGATCCGCCATGGCGAGGGTTGAAAGCCCGGATATTGGTGCTGTAGCAGTCGGCTGCTCCGTTGCGGCAACTAGTGACGCGCCCCCAAGCCGAGGCACTCTTGTGCCTCCTGTGGCGCCCGCCCTGGTTGTCATCGTCATCTTCCCTTCTGCGACGGTCTTCCCTTCCGCGGTCCGCACCTCCGCGACCACGAACTTCCCCCTGCGAGTCAGGCTGTCCATACCTCCAAATGAAGTTCTGTCGGGGCTTGTGATTTGGCTGGCCCGTCCTAGGCCACCATCCTCAGTTGAGGAAGGTGAGGTCCTCCACCACAGCCACGTGAGGGAACACCTCATACTTCAGCCCGTGCTTGACACCAGTTGGCTCATCATGATGAACTTGGACGAGGGGGAGCTGGATGTCCACCGGCGGCTGCTCAGCATCGGGATGAGTGATGGTGAGCCAGACCTTCTTGGGGATCTTGCAGGGATCCACACTCCACGCCCACAGGTCGTAGGTCCTTGTACGCTCCTGGCGACGAGTGTGCTCCTCCACATAGTGGGTAGCACAGGAGCGACCAAGGATCAAGGCCGCCACATCCTGCCCCCAAGCATGAGGCGGGATCCCCTCAATGCGGACGTTGACCCGAAACTCCAGATTGGTGTCCACCGCCTCCCGGCCTTCACTCCATGATACAAAGTTGAAGATGCGTCCTTCATCTTCAAGATACTGCTGCCGTGTAGCCCGCTGCCTGAGACGCTCATTGGCGAAGATCACCAGGTACTGCTCCGGGTAATGCTTGACCACCTGGAACTCCATAAGGTCCATGCCCAACTTGGACCTGAGAGCATTAGCCACATGGTAGGTTGGGAGTCGTGACTGTTACCCTGCAGCCAGCATACCGCCGCCCTGCCCACCAGTGCTGTCGCGGCGTCTCTTGATGTCGCCCGTGGCGGTGATGAACACCGAGTCGCTTGCCAGTCGAGCCCTTGGGTCTCCAGGGTAGGCCGCCATGGAAGCAGGAGCAGGCGCTCCCCGAGCCGCCTCCAGGTAGGAGCGGTGCCCTTCTCCGGTGATTGCTGATGAGTGTGTTGTTGCTGATGGCAGTGGTGGGTGTTGGACTTGAAATGAAGCTCTGTTAGGCTTGTGCTCCTTATATCCAGACAGAGGCAGCCTCGCTCCACACTGATGTGCGTGGTGGTCTCTCCCTCCGCAGCGCCAGCACCGGGTAGTTGAACGGCAATGGCGCACTTGATGGTCTGGAGCAAAGCAGTTGAAGCATTTACCATAGGCGTGTTGTTTGAATCGCTCCGTTCCTTGGGATGGCACTGACCTCTGAATCGTGCCGGCCGACGAGCTTGCAGATTGCTGTTCTCGACGCCACCAGTAAGGGGCTTTTACTTCCGTCCACTCCCCGGCTGTGGTGTGCTCTGTGGCCTCCATGAAGACTTACACACTACTCGTATGGGCACGGAAGAGTGCCAAACCACGGAAATGTTTCATATTACAAATAGTATTGAGTGGAGCTCCACACAATGCATTGACATGCTGCTCTAAGGCGCCTATAAATACCACGCCAGAGCGCCCTTCATTCCCGTGCACCACCGGCCCACGCATTTCAGCCTTCATCACTCTCTCCACTCGACCACTCAGATCGAGGAAGGCAACGAGCCAAGAAGCGGTACGCGCACCAAGTGCTATAGGCGAAGGCGGTGGCGATGCTCGTGGCCCTGGCGCTGGTCGTGGTGGCGGCGACGAGCGCCGGCGGGGCGTCGGCGCAGCAGTGCAACCCGACGCAGCTGGCGGTGTGCGCACCGGCGGTCATCAACGGGTCGCCGCCCACGGCGTCGTGCTGCTCCAACCTGCGCGCGCAGGA